>NW_014542031.1:258831-354677 GCF_000741045.1 Vigna radiata var. radiata | reverse complement strand
TGATTTATAGTCCATGGGGGACTGTCTCTGATTTATAGTCCATGGGGGACTGTCTCTGATTTATAGTCCATGGGGGACTGTGTTTGATTTATAGTCTTGTGACCTGTAAGATATATAATATAAAAAATATAGGCGAGACCGTTCGGTCTTTGATTGAATGTTTGAAGAATTCATATTAGGATGTTTCATGGCCGGAATATAACTGCTTTATAATCTTGTGACTTGTAAGATACATAATATCAAAAATATAGACGAGACCGTTCGGTCTTTGGTTGAATAATGTCACCTTGGCAGATTATTTACTGCACTGAAAATTTTCAGTGGGCTGCACTTGATGAAGTGGACCTGCTTTTCTGATAAAAAGTTAAAGTGAAGTTGCCAGTGGCATGGCATGTCAATCTTTTTAAGATCCAAAACTTGAAGCCGTTTAAATATATCTTCTTCATTCTTGTCACGCTGGAAGCATGCCTTAAATGCCTTGATATATATATATATATATATATATATATATATATATATATATATATATATATATATTTTAAAGACATAAAATTCTCATGATGGTATATTATGGTATATCATTATAATAACTGATTCGGTTACCATATATTATGAATTACACTGAATATAATAAACAAGGCATAAAAAACATATATTATATATCATATATCACATAATATATTATGATTATATTATATATATTTTTAATATCTTGTATAAAATAGTTGTTGCAATTGTCAACTGGATTTTTAAATTTTTCCATGGTTTGTTGTAGAACAAATATTTTAAAGAATACAGATTTTTTATTTTTATATGAAATATTCATATTTCAAAAATACTTATCTTGTTGATGAAAACTTCTCGTAGCAATGATGGTTCATGTGGTGTAGCTTTTACTTTGATGAAAGTTTATGGTGTTTTGTTGTTCCTCCACGCTCCTCGTGGTCGCCATTTGGGTTTACCGCTCGGCCCCACGGTGGGCGCCAAAATGTTTCGGTAGTTATTTTTGGGGACCGAGACACTAACCTTTTCTGACGTGGCTTTGCCGCTTTCCGATGCTTGAACTGGGTTCTTCGCTTGTCTTCTTTTTTCCTTGTCACTCTTCTCTTTCACCCTTGACCGTTCGATGATCTTCAAGCTTTGACCGCTCGTCGCTTTCTCGGTGGAGTGGGAGAGGTACCTGCAAAAGACACTCCGACGCCCAAGTCAGGCGTGTATTGAAGAGTCTCGGCTCTTTAGAAAGTGATTTGGTATCACTGTAGAGTATTTCTGAGTGTGATTAGAGAGTAATTTGAAAGTGATTGGAAGGTGATTGGATCATGATTAGAAGGTACCTGACTTGTGGCCATGGCTCTCTGATATAAGCCCAACAGAATGTAAACAGAAAATAATATAAACAGACTTATCTGAAAATCTTGTTAGTTGCTAAATATCTTTAAATAGATATTCTTGATTATTTTATATCTTTAATCAGATATTAACCAATCGAATATTCTTCGTAACCGCTCGTCCCGGATATCATACCGTACAACAACAATCAAGTAACTAAAACGAGGTTGAATATGTTTTTGAGAAAGTGTTGAAGTTTATAATAAAAAAGGATAAGTTAGAAACATTTGATTGTTGGAATTCTTTACTAAGATTGGTGTTTGTGATGATGGAAAAGAGAGGGTAAAGTGTAATGTGTGTAACCAAAAATATATAATTGGTAGTAAAAGTATAGGACTTCCCAATTAAAATGTTATATTGAAAGATGTAGTAGAAACAAATATGAATATATAAGTCAAATGATTATGGACATATAATGAAAGTTGAAAGAAAAAAGAAAGGACAAATAGAATCCCACAAATTAATTGTGTGCTAATTTAATTATTTGACATCAAGTGTGAAGAATTTAGAAGTTTGTGATGTTTTAAATCAAATTAAGGAGAACATCAAGTATGTTAGGGTTTTTGAGAGTAAAATGATTAAATTTAAATAATTCTTTAAAAAAAATAGGAGACATCGATGCATCTAGTGTTTTATATTTAGATGTTCTTATAAGGTGAAACTCAATTTGATGTTTTAAAGTGTCCTTAAATACTAACTAGTTTTTGAAAGTTTATGTCTAGTTGATGAGAATTACAAGTATTGCCCATATGAGTAGAAATGGACAAAAAAAAGGTTAAATTAGTCTTTTGGTTCTCATATTTGTTCGTGAATCTGAACTGGGTTCTCGTTTTTTTTTTCCCAATTGGGTCCATATACTTGTAAAATTGAGCCAATTAAGCCCTCTCCGTTAAGTTTTCACTAACACCGTCTAATTGTAATGATGTGTGCACGACTGATGTAAAATTTTTTTATTATGTATTTTTTTTTAACGTGGCAAAAATTATTCGTCCAACCCCAACCAATGCCATCTAGGAGATTTGGTCTCGGGCTGCCAACGCCATCCACCGCAACCCCATGGTTGTTTCTCTTGCGTAACCACTGACAATCATCAAGAACCAGAATCGCAAGAATTAGAAAATCCTAACGGAAGATTTCTAAAGTAGAAATCTCAAAACGTTGCAATCGTGAAAAAAAGAAACCCAAAACTCAACTTTGAATCCATAAACCCCATTGTAAGATCAAAAATTAAGAACAGAAATAAACCCCAAATTTTCAAATTTCAAAACCCTAAAATGCCAAAACGGAAGATTCACCCTGCTGCCACGTTGATTCTTTTTTACGGTAAAGTACGTTTTCCTTCAACTCGTTCCAATCTATAAAAGTCCTACCACGCACAAATTAAATTCCAACGCCAAAGTAAAGAATAAGGAGTTGAGAATAGAGAAGACGCCACGATTAGTGAAGCGGAACGCAGATTGAGAAAGGGTTTTGCTTTTTCAGAATCACGTTCAGAGTCAGAGATCGAGTTATCAACTCCCAATTCCTCCAAACCCTTATCCGATATGCCTGGTTCTAGGGTTTTCAAAAGCCCTCTCACTAATGAACAGATCTGGAAGCTCCTTCGCAATGCTGGCTTCAACGAGGAATCAATTAAGCACAAGGACATGGTTGCCCTCATAGCTTACACTGCTAAGCTCAAAGCTGAGGTTCGTAATTTTCTCCCTTTCTAACTTTTTTTTTTCGGGGGAAAAAGGTTAAATGCATTTTATATCACTGTGTGAAATTTTGGATAGTGAAGATGGCTTTTAAGTGTTCCTATCCTCTATTTTGTTGGGATTTTTATTGAATGCTTGTGGTTAAATTTGGGTAGCGGTTGGTTGTTGGTCAAGAGCATTGTGCAGTTGCCAAAGCAAAACAGGCAGTTTGTGAGGATCATGGATCTATTGTTGTCGGTGTACCAGTTAGGGTTGAGGGACTCCGAAGTGATCAACAACGACAGCTTGTTCCTCTGCGTCTTGATGATGTTTTTCATAATGTCCATGAAGTGATCTACGTGGAATGCTTGATTGTACAATAAATAAGTCATTCAATTTAATAAACAATGCCACATGATCTAAAAAATTACACCTCAGCATGTGTAGACGCCGTTAGTAAAAATTAACGGAGAGGGCACAATTGGATCAATTTTACAAGTACTTGGATTCAATTGGGACCGGAAAAAAAAACGAGGACCCAGTTGAGATTCACAAACAAATATAAGGACCAAAAGACTAATTTAAAAAAAAAAAATCAGTGATTTCTTGTTGCTATTTTATGATGTTACAAATCTCATTTTTGCTTCAAGTTATCCTACATCCAACTTGTACATTTTACAACTTTGAAAAATTCAATGTCTTTTAATGAAAAGTGCAAAAGATGAAGACAAAGTTATAAGAGATGCGGTCGAAATGATAATACTGATATTTCATAAATATTGCGACTAATATAGTGTTGTTCTTGTATTTGGTGTTTATCGAAAAATTATGTTTGTCAATAATACACAATTTTCTTGTAATGTATCTATCACTATCTAATTACTACAAAAAAAAATTGATATTACCAAAAATCAAAATCCATCGATAATGCACAAAATTCATTGGTAAATTTAAATTATTAACGACTTACCATCGGTCAAAAATTCGTCAGTAAAAGCATTGTCGGTAAATTTTACCAATAGATTTTTTTGATCAGTCCATAATTATTGACGAAAAAAATATGTCGGTAATTACTGATGAAAAAATTCATCGATAAATTTGTCGGTAAATAATGTGGTATGGTTCATCTTCTTGTTTTTTTTTTCTCTAACCAAAAACCTCAGCATTTAGGCTCCTATCTTGCATAACGTGCGAGAAAGAATAAATAACCCTATCTTGCAGACAGAAAGGAAAAATGGTTTACCGACGAATTAAATGGACAAGAAAATTTAAGCTCTTTTTACCGACAGAAAAATCCATCGATTAGTGAAATATGCATTACCAATGGATTTTTCCATCGATAAATGAAATATGCATTATTGACGAATTTTTCGACAAATTTTACCAACGAAAAAATTCCTCCATAAAATCCTTCTGTGATTCAAATTTACTGACAAATATATGCCTGTCAACAAAATTTTGTCGATAATTTGAAGAATTTTTTTAGACAATACTTGACAAATGATGCACTCGTTGGATGAGCCATCACCCCTTGAGCAAGAATGAAAAATATAATTTTTAAAGAGAGCTACAAACAATACACCTGTTGAGCAAGCCTAATGGATTTGGCTTCTTAGGGTTTTGGTCTAGACAAGTGGTATTTATCATTGATTGAAAATATTTTATTAAAATTATAAAGAGTTTAAGGTGGTTAGGTCATTGGATAAGGTCTAAATTCATTAAATGATTTTTGTTGAACTTTTGTTATTTGGTTTTGTCATTGGGCAAAGCGAAAATAAACTTATGAAAATATATAGAGCACAAAGGGAACTATATGTTGAGTGAACCAAGTACTTGTTGGACTGTAAGCTCACTATATGATACACTTGTTTGACAAGTGTAAATGCTCTTTGAGTAAGAAAAAGAAATTCGTAGTAGTCATGAAATATAATTGTTTTTATAAGATGAAAATGCATGAGATGTTTGGTTTAGTAGAGTCTCAGGTTTTTCTAAAAATATACTAAGAGTGTGTGGTGTAGTAGAGTCTAGGGTTTTGTCAAAAATTTACTAAGTGTGTGTTTTGTTTAGTAAAGTTTGAGATTATGTGAAAATTTATTGTGAAATATTATTTGATGTGTATTTGTGATTGATATAGATGTAGTTATTTCTAAGGAGAAAATACTATATTGAGTTTTAGGATGTATATTGAATGAGACCGAGGTTATCTTCTCTCTATTAATATTAGACTCGTATAAAGAAAGACATTTTGTGATGAAAGTCGATGGAGATTTCTATGTTCTAGAGGAGTGACATTAAAAAGGTTTGTGTCTCACATATGGTATATGAACTTATCCTATCATATGAGAAAGATTTAGTTTACAAGATGTGACTTTACATTGTGAGAGATCATATGACAAATATAGAACCTTTAAGTTTAATTCAATATAGGAGTCTTCTGAAAATAAAATCAAATCTATTTTGTTTAGATTGTTGATAAATATTTATTATGAGAATGAGTCAGATAGATTAATAAACTTAAATTCTTGATTTTGATGATTATGATGTATGTTTTTTATATGAGTGAGATGTTTTATAAAAATCATTAGGGTTAAATATGTTTTTAGTCCCTATACTTTGGGGTGATTTTGGTTTTAGTCCATTTTCAAACTAAGGCACAATTTAGTCCTTTAACTTTAGAAAACTTTGGTTTTAGTCTTTTTTACCAATTTTTTTAACTTTATTTGTTGTTTCAAACACGTTTCTCAGTTAACATTGAAGCAAAAATGTGTCAAACACTGTAAACAATCCAAATGCTATAATGAAACGTGCTTGAACCAACAAATAAAGTTAAAAAAATTTGGTAAAAATGACTAAAACCAGAGTTTTTTAAAGTTGAATGACTAAATTATACCTTAATTTGAAAATGAACTAAAACCAAAATCGTCCCAAAATATAAGGACTAAAAACATATTTAACCCAAATCATTATTGCTATTTCCATATATTATTATTGTGTGTTAAAAAAACAAAAGAATAATATGTGATAGTGCACAACGGTTAAATGAGCTAACAATGAGTGAAATCTATGCAGTTATTTGCTATGAATATTTGTATGTTTTGTTAACTATTTTTAAAATGTTTTTCTTTTTCTTTTTTCGAAAAGTTTATCTCAAGAAGTTTGCAAATATACTTATATAATGTTATGTAAAATGCATATTGATATGATTAATAGTCTTCAATAGATCTCTCAGTGATTTTATATAGAATATTTTAGGTTAAAAATATTAATGATCTTATTAAAAAAGTAAGCAATTGTAGTATACTATCGGTTAATAAAATAATAGTATCAATTCTAAAATGTGTATATATAAAAATTATATATTAAATTTGTTAAATTATATTATGAACTAATAATATACATAATAATAATAGTAATAATAATAATAATAATCTATATCTATTAATAAAGATAATAATTTTATAACTCTCATAATTTTTAGTATACACGATTTTATCCTCATTAATATAAGTTATTTTATTATTTTATCTATCAAATTTTATAATTATTTTTTAAAATTTAATTAGTTACCTATAGTAAAATTATATAACCTATTTATTTTATATGTTATTTTTTTAAAATTTCTAATAAAAAAATATATTTTTATTATAAAAGAAATACACATGCACATAGATAGATGGATGTGTTTCCAATAATGTGAAACTATTATTTTAATATTCATAATATAATTTCAATATATTATTATTACAAATTTAACATATAATATATAACTTTATATATACATATATTAGAACGAATAATTATCACATTTTACCGACATATACTCAGATTGACATGTTTTAATATAAAAAAATTAAAAAAAAAATCTATGACAGTTTTAAGAATTAAAAGAGATAACCATATTTGAACTTGTAAGAATAAAACTGAAGTCACTAAATCATATTCTTGAATGATTTCAGAACAAATTACATATGAATAGACTTATTATGATTATTAAAAAATGTAACTTTTTATTCCAATAATTAACAATTAGGAATATAATGACTCCATACCTTGTTGAATTCTAATAGCTTATTATGGTAAAGAGTGTTCAAATATATATAAAACATTTTTACTTAACATCATATTTTTATGCACTGAAAGTGCTAGACAAATGGTCTTCTTTCTTCATCTTCTCCTGCATAATCTAACCGTGGCGTAAGTTCTTTGTGGTCAGAAGGTTTTGGAATATTGACAATGGGAGAAGAATTTGAGGTCTTTTTGTTAGATTTTTCATCAAGAAATATCTTCAATGAAATCCCCATAGCAATCAGTAGAAGTCCAGTTGCATGTTGTTCTGTCATTGGTTTGGTAAATATGAGGTATGACAGTAGCAATGTCACAGCCTTTCTTGCAGTCGTTATCTGTGACAAATTTCATGGAAAAAACAAACTCTGTCAGGACCACATAAAACTGTGGTGTTTTTCTTATCTTGCACCAAATCAAATTTCACTGTTCCAATTCAGAATTTCTAGTTACAAGACGTTTTAAGCATTGATCATTTTACTCTGTGTGTTGCTTTTCTTATCAGTTTGATGAGGTTATGATGACATAAAAGAGTAATTAATGTTAATGGTCCCAAGCCCAGATAAACATCATGGAACTATAGGAAAACTTGTGAGACTAATATACCATGGCTGTAGTGGCAGCTCCAAAAAGGGCAATGAGTGACAACACAGAAACTTGGCCAATAAATGTTGCCATTGCTTCAAACACCAACACTCCATACACATACAGATGCTACAAGAAAAGGATAAGATGTTTGAAATTCTCTTCCAATTTTGTGAGGAAAGCAACAAAAGTCAAGTATGAAAGGAGTAATTCATTCCAATTTTGAAATGCACCTGTGAACATGAAGTCCATGCTTGGAATAACTCTCCTGTAAAAAGCATGGGAGGGATTAACATAGGCAAACCCACCAGAGTAGAGCAGAAAAGCATCTCCATCTGAGTTTTAACACAGAACAAGAAAATCATCTATTATGCTAATGTTATGCAACTAAAAAAGGTTAAAATTTTACAAATGGATGGCATATATATGTGGAATATCTCATCAATTAAATCACCTGTGTGGTCTGAGGGTTCACTGTAAAGATTGCTTCTTGCAGATTTCCCAAGAAGGAGTCCATGATCAAAGCACCAGATATCATGAGAACACCAATGACACTAAAATTGGGTGATGTCTGTGCATCTGCTAGAGTGAACAAGATCAAGCCAATCACTAGAAGAACAGCAGATACATATTCATGAATCGGATATTTCCTTCTTAGACCTGGTATGAAGGAACCCATCAACATCACTGGAAGAACCTAAAGCAACAAAGTTGATTCTCATTAATATTCTAAATTAACACAGTTTAAAGGACTAAGCCATAAAGCAAAACTCTGGATATTTTCCCCCTTGTGCCTTTTTTGTCACTTGCCTTTGTGGATTTGAACATGATTTGTGCAGGGTAGTTCAGAAAAGCCAAAGATCCCTTTGTTAGGCCATGGGACCCCATAAGCACAGCAGAAAGCTTCACATAAGTTTTCCATGAATTCACCATTTGCTTGCTTGTGAAGCCATAGAGATAAATCAGAATCAAGTATACAAATCCTTGAATAAATGTGAAATACCAACCATAGCTGAAACAAACCAAGTCAACTGTCAACCATTTCATCATAAAGAAAAGATACTACTCAATAGAAAAAAACAAACAAGGGTAGCGAAATTTACCTAAAATGAAGCCTGTTATACACATATTCCTGAATGTCAGACATAAGAGGGAGAATAATCAATACCAAATACTAAGTCATTTCAAGGATAACTTGCACATACCAAAAATTGCAATTATTCAGAGCATCACACTCAAAAGGAAAAAAGAAAAGAAAATGCCCAAATTTTTGAAATTTCCAGAAGCAATTGAAAGAAAAGACAGAATTTTTTTGGAGCAAAACCATAACTAATCTCCTAGCCAGTTACCCTGTTATGAAAAAACAAAGGAATATATGCAGACAACAAGAAAATATATGAAAGAGCATTGCTTATTGTGGTTTTGCAGAAAACAGCAGCTAAGTGTTTGTATGCATATATATTGTACCTCACATATGCCGTTAACAAGGTACCCAAAGAAGAAACCAGAAGAGCAAATGAAAAATTGTTGCCATTTGGGTCTGTCAGAGAGAGAAATTCCAAATAAAGTTCGAGCTTTCTCTGCGTTTGACATAAATGCTTCTTCTGCAACTCTCAAACACAAAGCCAATGTTCAACCAAAGAAGGTTTGCATGTGTGAACTTTGTTTTCCAACGTCAGACACAGACAAAAATATAACATATAATGGAAGTTATGAATATATATATAAATTGAACGTTTTCTTCTGTATAAATGACAAAGTTAAATAATACATAAAAAGACACCCACAACTACTTATTTTTAAACTCTGAGTTAAAATCAAAACCATAGTGTCTTATCTTCAGTCACGTTTGTTTTGGTCAGATTACACACATAAAATGAATCATAATTTTATGAATATTATATTGAGAAATATTATTATTTAATATATTTAGAAAAAGTATTCCGTTTCATTTAAATGTTTTATAACTATTTTTGAAAAATTCCAAATAATTTAAATAAAAAATAAGTGTATGCAAAGTTAATTCAAAATAATAGAAATTTGACCGGACCTGACTTCTTAAGCACTAATGTTTAATTGTGTATTTTTAGAATTATCATTACAATTGTACCAACGTTTAAAGTTTGTTATTAAAGAAAAAAATTGGATGAAAAATTTCAAGAAAACGACTTTAACAAGGATGGAAACCCGCCTTATCATCACGTTTATTAATTGACGTCATCTTAGGTCATGTTACTGCATTTATTATATTAACAATTTTTTAATAATAAATTATGTCTCATTGTTTATATTTTATTATTTATATATTTGAATGAAGAATTACAAAATATCACATAAATTGTTGTAAAAAAGTTATAAAAATATTATTAAAAAATCATTTTTCATTTCATCAATTTTTCTGAACATAAAATTTTGAAATCGTTTTTTTTTTTACCAGTTAAGTACTTTTTCAGTTTGAATTAAAGATTTAAACCTCTCATCAGGTCTTATATCTGATAGAGAGATATTGGTTTAGTAAGATTTATTGTCCCTATCAAGAAAGGAAATTCTTGTTGATAATTAAAACCATAAATTATAATATTTAAATGGTACTATAATATACTTTTATATTTATTTAATATAGAATATAAAAATAAAATAATTATAAAAATGTGAAGGTTAAAACTATTTAGGCATTCTTATTTTTGTAAGGTATTCCTAATTTGGTCCTTTTCTTTTAAACCTTTCCAATTGAGTCTTTATAAGTGCTAATTTCAAACATATTAGCCCCTGCCGTTAAAAATCGTTAACGGTGTTAAAATTGTGCAGAGGTGGGTAGATGACGTGGTTAAAATTCTCCTTTTGAGGTGTTAAAATTGTGTAGAGGTGGGTAGATGACGTGGTTAAAATTCTCCTTTTGAGGTGTTAAAATTGTGTAGAGGTGTTAAAATTATGCAGAGGAGAATGGGAAAAAAGAAAAATTTTAACCACGTCACTTCTGCACAATTTTAATACCGTTAACAGTTTTTAACGGCAAGAGCTAATTTATTTCAAAATTAACCCTTATAAGGACTCCATTGGAAAGGTTTAAAAGAATGAGAACAAATTGGGAATACGAAAATAAAGACGTCTAAATAGTTTTAACCAAATGTGAACTTTTGTATTTAAATAAAAGTAAAAAATAAAAAAAATAATATTAGATAAATATTAAAATTTTAGAGGAGTTAAAAAATTATTTTATATATATATATATATATATATATATATATATATATATATATATATATATATATATATATATATTGAAGTGATCCACAAGACTGTCGAGACAATATGCATCAAGATTAGTACTCAACTACTGGTAAAAGAACTTTTATCCAATTTATATGGTAATATTTAGGAAAGAAAAAGATATTCTCCACTCGCACTTATTTACGTGACAGAATATTGAATAAATATTTTTAATAGATACAAGGTAATAAGAATAAGTATTTAATTATAAAAATAATATTTAATTACTCATTTAATAAAATAAATATAAATATTATGATATCGATTCTTATTTGTTTGTTAACTGTTAATAGTTATTATTGAATTTTATTTAAGTATTTTTTTAAATTTAAATAACCAAAATAAAATTATTAAAAATAATAATAATGAAATAATTTGACTTCATATATTTTTAATTTTTTATTTAAATTTATGAAATCGAAGTTATTTTATTAAAGATTGATATTTAAAAAAAATATTTAGAAGAATTCGTTTAAATTTATTTAAAAACAAATATAGTTACATTAACTTTAGTAATTTGATTAGAATTATATTTAAAAATTATTTTTTTTATTAAATTTATATTTTAAAGATTTATTTTTAAATAGTTTTATTTAAAAATTTTAGAAAATATATGAAATATTTGCAATATCCATGATACACCTGAACTAAAAAATTATTTAAATAGCGTATTATTCTCGAATATATATATATATATATATATATATATATATATATATATATATATATATTATTCTTTTCAAATAGTTTTTTTTCTAATTTTTTTTTGTCTTTTTTAAATGAAAATAATAATAATAATTGAGAATTCGACTTAGAAGAATAATTCTAACCAGGTATAGTCGTTTAGTTCTATATATGTTTGTAAATTGTAAGTTTATAAAAAGAATTCAAATATTTTAAAATTTAAACTATAAATTCTTATTCATAAAAGTTTTTAGAAGTCGTAATATTCTCATAAAATATTTTAAATTAAGCAGTACTTGAATGTAAAAAAAAAAAAATCCTCTTATGTTAATCATTTGAATGCACCGTGTTAATTTATTCAATATAAGTTTTTTATATTAACATTTAATTAAGTGAAATTTATTTTAGATATAAATTTAAAAATATCCATCGCCATAATCTACTATTTTGAATAAAATGATATTTTGTAACTATACGACAATGTAAACAATATGTTAATGATTCATTCTAATTAAAGTTGTAAATTGTTGTATGATAAATGCATCTTTTGAAATTTTGTTTAATATTTTTCGCATAGATTTTCTTAGAAAAGATAAATGTAAATCATAAAGCGGATGTTAACATAAAAAACTTATCCAACGTAATAAATATCATTAATTAAATCATTACTGATTTATTTAAAAATTAAATATCTAATATATATTTTTTCTTTCTGTGAGTACTATCTAATAAGAAAACAGATATTTCTACTTTCCATTGAAATTGAAACCTCTCTCGAACGGTCTCTTTCCCCGTGAAAATTCGCCTCCATTATTTCTCTATTAAATAATATTTAACGAACTAATTATTAATTAAAATAAAATGAAAATGATTGAGCGATTAAATTAAACTATTTTATTTTAGTAATCTTAATTATTAGATGCTTTTTCAATAATTTAATTAGCTCAAATATTTTGTTCATTTATTTTAAAGTAAGTGTTTTTGTCTCAATTTTATCAAATAATCAACTTGCATTACCCAACAAATGGAAATCTTATATATTTGGTAAACGTCGTAATCACATTATTAAAGAAAATATAGAATTTTCAAACACGTTTGCTTTTTTTCTTTTGAACAATGGCGTTTTAATTAAAACTAATCTCTCTAAACAAAATCATGTTAAATGAAATTAATTATGTCTTCAGTTTTAGGTAAAGAATTAGAGTAAGTCAATAAAAGTTGGAGCATTTCCTATAAAATAAAACGGCTTTTTGGCAACCCTACGAGCTTATATCAATCACATTTTGTTTATTATTCAATAGAAAGTTAAAATCATAGCTTATGACTTTAATGATTTTAATTCTTCATAATAAATGATAATAATTTTCTCGGTATTAAGTGATTCTGAAATATATAAATGATGTAATTTTATTCAATATTAGCATTGAATGAAAAAATTGGAAGCCTCCTTGGGACTGTTTATTCTCCAACATAAAGTAATAAATCGTAGTTTTTTTTTGTCTGGATACATTTTTCTTTTTTAATCAAAATCATATTTTGATTTTAAGGATTTGGTTTTCCTACTAAATATATTTTTTTAAATAAGACTCTATAAAGACATTCATAATTTAATAATATTCTCTGTACTATATGGTGTTTCTGACGGTCGAGTTCCAGTGCGGAGGGGATGATCGGTCAACGACTTGAATGAAACGACCGTTATCCATTTAATAGCATTAATGGATAATTAAGGTGAATATTTACTATTTGGGTATATTGCATTCATGACTAATTAATGAGTGATATCTATTAGATCACACTGGAAATGTCTTGATTGGTAAGTAATAAGGCACAAAATATATCGCATTAAATGACATTCAATGGGCCAAACCAATACAAAGCCTATAAATACAGACCTAATGATCATGTAAAGTCTGATTATTCTGATTTTACAAAGACTTCTGAGAAACATTTCACTGACTTGAGCGTTAGAGTGTTTTCTTGTAGGACATTCCAATTGGCTGATCGGATTGAGGAAGCTGAGTCAGGTTGTCAGGGTACCTTGGCAGAAGAACACGTGAAACATTAACCTCAGATCTCCACACAACATAAACATTTTGGCGCCCATCGTGGGGCCGAGGACTCCAGAAGAAAACCTACGGAAACCACAATGGCAGAGCAGCTCCAATTACAGGTACTCCAGGAGATGCAACGACAAATGCAGGAATTGAGATAGGAGATGACGGCCATGAGGGCGGAGATGAGAGGACCGGAAGGGAGGACAATCCAACAGTCAGTGAACAATGGGGCAGAAAACAATAATCTAGAAGGTTAGGGGGAAAGTAGTCACACTGTCCAGGATGCAGGACGAGCAGTGGAGGTGAGTGACGCCAAGAGAAGAAATTCTCAAAATGCTGCCCAAAATGGAGACAATGTGGCCCCTGAAAACGTGGCCCTGGAAAATCTGTTGGCGTTGACAGAGCGTCCTGATCGGAAAGCGGGTCTCCATCCTTTCACTGCAGCAGTCATGAGGGCGATGATGCCAGAGAATAAGGTGTTGCCGGCAATGGAGAAGTATGGTGGTACATCTGACCCAGTGAAGCATTTACGCTCTTTCGTAGACGTGATGGCGGTTTACTCGTCAGATGACATGGTATAGTGTCGACTTTTTTCCTTGTCCCTGACAGGAGAGGCTTTGGATTGGTTTCATTCTGACGATCGATGATTTCGAAACTTTACATGAGATATTTAGCCAGCAGTTTGCAACTAGTAGGGCCAAGGATATGACCTACCTGGAATTGGTTAAGATGAACTAGGGAAGGGAAGAAAGCTTGAAAGATTTCATGGATCGTTTCAATAGAATGATTCGTCAAGTCAGAGATGTGGGGCTGAAATTCATCTTGAGGAGTTTGACCACGACGTTGAAACCCAGACCTTTAGCGGATAGTCTTTTTACTGAGCCACCACAGACAATGGGGGAGTTACAAAATCGGGCGGCCAGGTTTGTGAGGGTGGAAGATATGAGGGCTTTCCAAAAAATACAGAAGGAGGCATTGATGCAGCCGATAGGTCAGAAATCTGACCGCAAAGAGAAGCGAAAACTACCTATTGCAGACGAGAGAAGAGGAGGACGACCGGCCCTCGAAAAAGATCACAAGGTCAGCTACCCCCCTCTTGGAGCATCTCACACCAGGAATTATGAGGAGGTCATGCAAGCCAGGCGACAATACCCGAGGCAGAAGCATGAAGTGCAGGATGGGGAAAGGGGTCGATATTGCAGGTATCACAGGCACACTGGCCACAACACGGAAGATTGCCTGGCTTTGAAAGATAAAACTAAGGAGTTCATAAGGGAGGGTCAGTCGAAGAAGCATGTGCGAGGGGACTCCTGAAGGAAGTCACCATTAAAAGAACGACGAGAAGAACGAAGGGAGAGAAGTAGAAGCGCAGAGAGGCCACTTAAGGGCCATATCAATACTATTTCAAGAGGTTTCACAAGAGGAGGTTCGACCTCGTCGGCCAGGAAAAGACACTTGAGAGGGTTGAGAAATGTGAACATTGTAAACGTGGCGAGAAGATCAATGTCGAGCATCACTTTCTCGGATAAGGATTTTCATGCCTCGGACCCCGATCAGGACGATCCAATGGTGGTAACTGTAGTCATTTCTCAATACGACGTAAGTAAAGCGCTCATTGACCAAGGCAGGTTGGTCAATATACTTTATTGGAAAATGTTTCAGAAAATGAACTTATTAGAGGATGTGATAGTTTTGTACAATGAGAAGATAGTGGGGTTTGCAGGAGAACGAGTGGATACTCAAGGTTATGTGGATTTAAGAACCAGTTTTGGAATGGAGAGAGGGGGAAGGAGATAAGGATTAGATACTTGCTCATAGAGGCGAATACACCCTATAATGTACTGATCGGAAGGCCATGTTTAAATTCCTTCGGGGCTATTGTCTTTACACCCCATCTGACTATGAAGTACTCATCGGCTGACGAAACTATATGCACGGTTAGGGTCGATCAATGAATGGCCAAGGAATGCTATGTGGCAGGCTTGAGGGTACAACCACTGATTCACAAGCGGCAAGGAAAAGGAAAGGAAGTTGCAATGGCAAATTTGGACCCTGTGTCGATGGGGAACATAGGATGGATCGTAGGGGGGAACGAAACCCATTAAACTGGGTAAACTGGACGGGCAGAATACGTCGGTGGGAATAAGCATGACAGCCGAACAAGTTAACATTGTGGGTTTGCTTTTAAGGAGAAACCACGATCTCTTTGCATGACCATTTTCAAGGAAGCCCGTCCGATGGTGCAAAAGAAGAGAAGAATGGGAGAGGAAAAGTGCAAGGCGGTATAAGAAGAAGTGAAGAAGTTGCTGGAGGCTCAAGTCATAAGGGAGGTCAAGTACACCACTTGGTTAGAAAATGTTGTCATGGTGAAAAAGTCCAGTGGCCAATGGAGAATGTGTACTGACTTCACTAACCTGAACAAAGCCTGCCCCATAGACTCCTACCCACTTTCTAGCATCGACGAATTGGTGGACAGGGCATAAGGATACACTATACTCAGTTTCGTAGATACTTACTCAAGATATAACCAAATTTCCATGTATCACCCAAACTAAGAAAAGACCACCTTTATCACCGAAAAGTCTAATTATTGCTACGATGTAATGTCGTTCGAGCTTAAGAATGTCGAGGCGACTTACTAGAGGCTGATGGACAAAATTTTCAGTCAGCAGATGGGGAGATGCATGGAAGTCTATATGGATGACATGGTGGTGCAGAGTCATTCTGTTGAGGAACACATCAGGGACCTAACCGAGGTATTCGAACAGATACGAAGATACAACATGTGGTTGAACCTAGTTAAGTGTACATTTGTGTCCCAACAGGAAAATTTCTGGGTTTCCTGCTAACCTCGCAAGGAATCGAAGCTAATCCCGACAAGTGTAAGGCGGTCTTGGAAATGCGGAGGCCCCAGAACGTGAAAGAAGTGCAATGTCTCGTTGGACGCCTAATCGCGTTGTCACGCTTTATCCCACGATTAGCGGAGCGGGAAAAATCGATTATCATCGTAATGAGGAAGAACTCGTCCTCCAAATGGTACTCAAGTTGTGAGGAAGCCTTTGGGGAGGTGAAGAAGATTTTGGCTAACCCACCAATTATGGGAAAATGGGACGGTGGAAGCGAGTTACAACTCTACTTGGCGGTTACTGACACTACCGTGAGCACAACACTGACGCAAGAAGCACCTGAGTTCAAACTAATCTACTTCGTCAGCAGGGTGCTGAAGGAAACTAAGGTGCGGTACAAACAAGTTGAAAAGGTTGCACTGGCGTTGTTAACTACATCATGAAAACTAAGACCTTATTTTCAAAGCCATCAAGTCATGGTGCGAACCGATTATCCAATCGCCAAAATATTTAGAAAACCAGACTTAGTTGGTCGAATTGTCGGATGGTCGGTAAAGCTGTCAGAGTTTGGTTTGTGTTTCGATCCGAGAGGATCGATACGGGGCCAACACTTGGCAGAATTCGCGTCGGAGTTGCTACCTTGCCAGGAAAACGTTTCGCAACCTTGGAAGCTGATTTTGGATGGGGCAACTGGAAGAAAAGGAGGAGGCACTGGGGTAGTCTTGGAAGGACCAAACAGGTTGGTGGTAGAACAATCCCTCATCTTTCAATTCCAGATTAGCCATAACCAAGCTGAGTACGAAGCCTTGATAGCAAGATTATAATTGGTTAAAGACTTGGTAGCGGAATTTGTGGAATGTCGAACGTATTCACAATTAGCGGTTGGTCAGATGAAGGGCGATTTTTAGATCAAGGATGACCATTTGCTTCAATATTTCCATAAAGCTACAAACTTGACGCAACAAATCAAGACAGCTGAGGTGACACACATTCCCCGGGAAGAGAACGCCAGGGCGGACGTTCTGTCAAAATTATCCAAGGGAAAAGACAGTGGGCAACTGAACTCGATAGTGCGGCGAATTATGATACAACCCACCATAGATTGTATGATGGCGTCAGTAGAGCCCGCACAGGAAGATTGGAGGAATGAGGTCACTATGCGTATAAGGGAACAAAATGAAGGGCGACACATCTCGACTAAGGACGCCAAGCGTATAACACAATATGTATTGATCGACGGAGAGCTATACAAAAGAGAATATGTAATGCCTCTTCTTAAGTGCATCTTTCAAGAAGAAGTACAATATGTGTTGAGTGAATTACATGAAGGTGTGTGTGACATGCACACGGGTAAAAGGGCCCTACGGGCTCGGGTTTTGAGGGGTTGATATTTTAGGCCCACGTTGGAAAAATACTGCAATGATTTCGTCCAAAAATGCTTTAGCTGTCAGAAGCACGACAACTTGCACAATTTACCAACTATTGAGCTTCAAGTTTTGACATCCCCATAGCCCTTTGCCTAGTGAGGAATGGATATCGTGGGTCCTTTCCCGACTGGAAGGTCACAAAAGAAGTTCCTCTTGGTAGTTGTTGATTATTTTACTAAATGGGTGGAGGTTGAACTGCTTGCTACCATTTCAGCAGCACCAGGTGCAAAAATTTGTATGGAAAATTGTGTGTCGTTTTGGATTGCCGAAAACAATCGTAACGGATAACGGGAGGCAATTCATGGACAAGAAATTGGCAGAGTTTTTACCGGGGCTTAGGAATTAAACATTGGGTTAAATATGTTTTTAGTCCCTGTACTTTGGGGCGATTTTGGTTTTAGTCCCTCTTTCAAACTAAGGTACAATTTAGTCCTTCAACTTTAGAAAACTCTGATTTTAGTCCTTTTTACCAAATTTTTTTAACTTTATTTGCTGTTTCAAGCACGTTTCATTATAGCATTTGGATTGTTTACACTGTTTGACACATTTTTGCTTCAATGTTAATTGAGAAACGCGTTTGAAACAACAAATAAAGTTAAAAAATTTTGGTAAAAATGACTAAAACCAGAGTTTTCTAAAGTTGAATGACTAAATTGTACCTTAGTTTGAAAGAGGGACTAAAACCAAAATCGCCTCAAAGTATAGGGACTAAAAACATACCCTTAAACATTTAACCAGCTCAGTGGAACACCCGCAAACAAATGGTCAAGCAGAGGCGGTAAATAAGACGATTGTTGGCAAATTAAAAAAGCAACTGGGCGAGAGCAAGGGGGCGGGGGCTGATGAACTGTTGGAAGTGTTGTGGGGTTACCGGTGTAGGCCGCATGAGACCACCGGAGAAACCACTTTCAACTTAACTTATGGTACAGATGCGATGTTGCCAGTGGAAGTGGTTGAACCGACTATAAGGAGAAAAATTGACAATCTGGAATCCAATGAAGAATAGTTAAGAATGAATCTGGAAACCCCACAAGAAAGACGAGACATAGTGGCCATCCACACGGAAGCCCAGAAAAGATTGGTAGCTCGGCGTTACAACACGAAGGTTGGATCTCGCAAGTTTAGGGAAGGCGAGTTGGTGTGGCAGAAAACTGGTCAAGCCAGGAAGAATCAAGCTCATGGAAAATTGACTGCGAATTGGGAAAGACCCTTCAGAGTAAGGGAAAATATGAACAACGGAGTGTACCGATTGGAACACTTAAATGGCAAAAACACTCCCAACAGCTGGAATTCGTCACTCCTTAAGTTTTATTTCAGTTGATTGTTAACCTTCAATGTATTTCCTTTTATTACAAATAATACCAGATTCTGCTGCATATGGTTTTTACATTGCAAGTTTTGCACTGCTAACAATCGGGTTCCAGCACAAAGGGGACGATCGGGTAGGACACCAGCATTGTCTTTTAGTGATCTACTCACTAGCAATTCTGGGCGACCAAGTGACCAACTCACTTGTGTCTTCTAGTCATCTACTCACTAGCAATCCTAGGCGGCAATACGAAGACACCAACATGGTCTTCTAGTGATCTACTCACTAGCAATCCTGGGCGGCCAAGTGACCAACTCACTTGTGTCTTCTAGTGATCTACTCACTAGCAATCCCGGGTGGCCAGATGATGCTTCTTGAACGGAAATCAACATCGACATATTTAACAAAAATAGTTCAAACAACCGTAATAGAAAAAGTAATGAAATTTCTTCATTCATAGAAAAAAGCAAGTATAGAATAAAAGGTACTACATCATAAAGAAGTAAAAAACAAGAAAGGAAAAAGCTAAACATTTGCAGGAACAGATTCTTCAACAGTTGTAGACTTATTTGGGGAATCTTCCTCGGCCTCCGGTAGGGCAACACCAATCAATTCCTCATCCACAACATCTTTCATGATATCAAAATTAGGAATGTCGAGGGGAACTTTTGAAGAAGTAGTGGCACTGAGCTATGCCTTGCTCAAACCCTCAGAGTCGTTCATTGCACACCTCGTCACCCAAGGCCTTGTTCTTAGAAATCATTTTCCCTTGGGCGGCAACAAGGGTATCCCTCTCTTTAACAAGATCAGCGATCCGGGCAGCACCATTCTGGCTAGCCAACTTCAGATCATCATTGGCCTTTTGAAGTTGCCGAGAAATACCCTGGGCTTTAGCCAAGGAGGCAGAGGCTTTCTGTCGCTTATCTTCGGCTGTCTTCTGAAGCTTTTCAAAGCGAAGACTTAGCTCTTCATTTGATTTTTTAGCCTTCTCCAATTCTAGCCGAGCAGCTTCAAGCTCTTCGACTATGATAGAGTTAGTAAAGCCTGCTGCATAAGCCAAACATAAATTGGCTTGGACATTCAGCTCGTACGCCATATCCATCGCATCATTGGTCGTCATCCCATGGAAAAGCCTTTTGTCCTCAGGAGCAAGATGGTACTCTAAGCGATCGGCTAAATGCACATTTAGATCGAACGACCCAGCCAGCGAAGGACCCTCAGGGATTTTTCTCTTCTTTTTACTCGACGACATAAACTTATCTTTTGGAATCTTTCTTTTCTCCCCGCGTTGGAGAGAAGCTTCATCCTGAACTTGGACGACGAAAGGAGTGGCAAAGGGCGATGAATATGGTGCTATTTTGATGGCAGGATTCACGGTCGGGGCCTTGGATGCGCCACCCGAGCGGGGTTGGTCGATGATGGCGTTGGGAGGGAAGAAGTTCCCGTCCTGGCTTTCTTCAGTTCAGCTTTCCTCTGAGACATCATCAATAAGAAAGCCTTGTTCTTCTCCATCGTCTTAAAGATATCTAAAATATCAAAAGGAAACTTAGATCAGTCACCAGTGACAAACACAACGAAAAATTAGGAAACCTTATCGAACACTCTAGAACATAGAGTTTTGGAACCCAAAAGCTCAATAAGAGCTCGCGACGAGGTCCTTCGGGGTAGTTGATCTAATTGGTCAACCATCTCCAGTTCTTCAGGGGTCATAGACAATTTTGGTCAAGAAACAATTTTCTTCGGATGCTCCATCCAATAAAAGGGGAATCTAGGCTGTCCATCGACCGTATAAAAGCTAGACCGACCCTCCTCTTTTATTGCCACTTTGAAGAATCTGGTCTTAAACTCTTTATACGAGGAATTAAACAACGTGAATAGTTGTTTACCCTTCACGGTAGACAGTGAAATCCAAGATTTTTTCGCCTGAGCGATAATGCCAAAGAAGTACAAGAATTTTGAAGAGCTGCGTGGCAAGGCCAGAGTGGTGCAAACCACAACAAACGCCTGCATGTACCCCCACCCATTTGGATGAAGTTGGGTCGGGGCTACATTTAAATCTCGCAAGATGCTCAATTGAAAATTGGTGAATGGTAGTCGAACACCTAAGTCTCGGAACATGGTGCTATAAACATAAAAGAAATCAGTTCCATGCCCTTCTCGTCCATGGTAGGCACGTTCGTTCGATCAACATACCGTTAGCATGATACTATCGGCATCCTTCGTAGACGACACAATATCAACCCTACTGGCTAAGTACTCGAGTGAAGCATTAGTAACATAGTAGGGCGCGTAGAGGCCTACCTTATGGGGAGCCAATCATACCCAGTAACGGGGGGAGGAGGAGCAGACTCCGTCCACTCCCTCACAACATCAACCTCGAGTACAAAGTCTGCCTCCTCAACTTCTCGACCACTGGCATCAGCAGAACCCAGGATGGAGGACCCTACGGAGGTGGCAGGCTCTTCACCGCCGTCAATGTACCCCTGATCTTCACCGGCGACTTCATCAGACGAGAAAGACGAAGAAGACATATTTACCTGGAACGACTTCAACGAGGACACTTGGGGAAGAGGACAATGAAAAGGGTGAAACAACAACGACGATTCTAGCCACCGTTTATAATGCGACGAGACGTTTCCAGGGGATAATCGTGGTCATCCATCGTGGAGAGATCCAGCGACTAGGGGCGCGAGACTCTTCGCATCCAGAGGGCACGAATCCCACGATCACACGTGCTCCACGATCAATGGACAATGCTAATCCCACTACTCCCTTTTCGCGCCTTTTTCTTCAAACCCTCTGCGTCTTATTAGCCAGTGCGGAGGGGATGATCAATCGACGACTTGAAGGGAGCGACCGTTATGCATTTAATAACATTAATGGATAATCAAGGTGAATATTTGCTATTTGGGTATATTGCATTCATGGCTAATTAATGAGTGATATCTACCAGATCACACTAGAAATGTCTTGATTGGTAAGTAATAAGGCACAAAATATATCGTATTAAATGACATTCAATGGGCCAGACCAATACAGAGCCTATAAATACAAACCTAATAACTAGGTAAAGTTTGATTATTCTAATTTTATAAAGACTTCTGAGAAGCATTTCACTGACTTGAGCGTTAAAGTGTTTTCTTGCAGGACACTCCCATTGGCCAATCGGATTGAGGAAGCTGAGTCAAGTTGTCACGGTACCTTGGCAGAAGAACGCGTGAAGCATTTACCTCAGATCTCCACACAACATAAACACTATGTAAATACCTACTAACAAATAAAGACATATTAATGCGAGCAAGAATCGATTTTTTTCCAACTCAAAAGAAATAGGTTTGAAATGATAATTGTCTAAGTTATGTAATGCAATAATTAATTTTTCTACCACAAGTAAAGGCTTTTCTGATTGTTAATTTATGTGTAAAAAAATGTAGATGTGTTATATGATTATTAGAAAATGGGGTAATTATGATTTTGGTTTGTAAATTGAGGTAAAATTGAAATTTGTCTATGTTCTAGATTTTGATACATTTTCTGTTTTTAAATTTAAAAAATAAATGAATATAATTTTAAATCAATTAAGTTAAATTTTTTTAACAATACATTTTTTAGCTGACATTGAAATTAAAAAGTGTCAAATGGTATAAAAAAAATTAGATTATGTACTCATACAGATCAATAATCAATTGAACCTCATATAAGAGTACATGTACCTAGATTGATTTAAAGTTTGTAGTTCTTCCAATTTGTTATTTATATATGATTTCTCGTTATCTATGAAGTTATTTGTAATGTCATTGTTGGTAGATCTATAAAGTTATTTGTAATGTCATCATTGGTAGTTGAAAAATTTGTCTTAGAACTTGGAAAATATATTTCGATGAAGATAACATTCCTTAATATAAAATATCGAGGAACATAAACATCTAAGTTAAAAATGTGAATTTTAGAATTTATGTGCATAACATTAACATGCTTGCAAATGCAAAGTTCTTGCTATGTTGATAATGAAACTTTTTTTCATCTGCTCATTATTTTGGGTGTCTTCATAAAGCAATTTTGATGCAAATTTTCATGTTTAAAAGTTCTTGGGAATACGTATTTGAGTCGCATATTTGATAATAAAGTCTCTTTAACACACAGAAAGAAA
Source organism: Vigna radiata var. radiata (assembly GCF_000741045.1). Lineage (NCBI taxonomy): Eukaryota > Viridiplantae > Streptophyta > Magnoliopsida > Fabales > Fabaceae > Vigna > Vigna radiata. Next base: position 331,222 of record NW_014542031.1, on the reverse strand, counting down.
AATATACTTGAATCTAGAGAGGTAACACTACAAGAAAAATCGCAATTATCTACCGCCAAAATCCGTATATAAGGCCAAAAATCCGTATATAAAATTTTGTTACATACGGATTACATACGGGCAAAAATCCGTATATAATACCCTCGTAGCTAAATTTATATACGGAAATATCCGTATATAATTTATATACGAAAATATCCGTATATAATTTACATACGAAAAAATTCGTATATAAAAGCAGTATGTGAATTATATACGAAAAAATCCGTATATAATTCTGTATATAATTTAGATACGGAAAAATCCGTATATAACTTATGATTTTATAAAAAAAAAAATTAGATAATCTCACATCTACACCCAATAACTAATAGTTTCATATATTGATAAAAGTCAAATAAACTATCAAATTATAAAAAATAATACCAAATATCTTCATGTTAACAAAACTAACAGAGAAAATAATATGCAAGAAACAAGCCTTATACCAACTAAGGAACAAAACGTGAGGCTGGAGTTCTTAGTTCAAAATTAAGAGCCCTTGCAGTGTAGGGAATCTGGATGCATAAAGGTTGGTAGCCTACATCTAGGAGCTCATTTCCCCACATAGAGGCGTTTGAGTGTGTTTCCAAATACTTTTCAAGNAAATTAAATGAAACCTGCAGCAATAAAATAAGTTGAAAGGATTAATAAGTTATTTTTGTTTTTACTGCTATAATTAATTAAAAAATTAAACAANGCTACAAAGTTTCACTTGACAAAGAAGTTGAAAGGATCAATAAGTTACATTGATGTATTTTCCAGCACAAGCAACAACAAATCACAACAATATTATGCATTAGGACACTTTTAAGATCTTGCATATTCAACTTTGCCTGTGAAATGTCAAGAAAACATATTATTTCTAATTCCATGTTGCCCATCATGTCTATTCATTCCCGCAACATTCTTACCATTGCTAGCAATCCTATCTTGTCAAAATATTTAGAGAATGACAATACAAAATATGTTTTGGTAGATTTTTTATGGGTCTGGTAAATAACTTAGAAGAAATCCAACTCTACATGCATTGGAAAATGGCCATGAGGGAGAGATATTCTGGTAAGAAAAGACTAACCTGTCTTCCTGACTTCTACTTAGTAACTTCTGCATTTTCTCCCTTTTACAGGGCAAACACCTAACATTGAACAAAAACTCATGTTCTAGACAATGTAAGTGAAAAAAAAAAAAGCTATATATTCCACTGATTATCAATATAAAGAGTACTAAGTCATAAACAATTATTTCTTCTTACTAATAATGCTAGAAAATGAAATATTATTCGGACATCAACATTTACAATATTATCTTTCATCTTATTTTCGTAATTTACAATATTGTCCTACATTAAAATAAGCTTAGCTAACTTTTAATGTTTTTATATGAGTGTCTAACTCTATCTTAATTTTTCTTTTAGCCCAAGTCTGTATCTTTTATATCAATATAAAAGTTCCACTTTAATAAAGTACATTTTTGTTATTTATCTTCCATGTATAAGAAATGTAATTTTAAAGTCTTGTAGTTTACACCAAAAGTGTTTAAATCTAGTTTTATATATATATATATATATATATATATATATATATGAAAAAAAAAATTAGTAGCTATTTTCCACGGGTTCCACACTAATCCCAGAGTAAATAAAAATGCCATGAACAAACCAATGGCTTTCCCTTTTACANAGNATACATGCCATCTAGGGATAGTCTTTTTCCTATTGGAAAGAAACAAATAAAATAAAATCAGACCACACATTATACTTCTCNTATAATTCATTTCATGGCTAAACTCACAAAACAAAGCTCATATCAATTAAATTATTCCTTACCATGCAAAATCTTGCTTCAAATGCCAAGTCTGATATATTTGTTGCTTGTATGCCTAAGATTAAAAACACAAATTATCAAAGGTTATCAATTTTGGAATGTTTTGGGAACAACCTTTACAGAACAAGCTTTCTATAATAGGATTTGTAGAACAAGAATTTCAGACCTGAAAAGGTTTTTAGAATAAAACTTTCAATTTCCAGAACATATGAGATGTTTTCAAAATAAGTTTTTCAAAACAAGCTTTGGTTAGACACTGACAAGGAACAAAAGTATTCTGCATTTGTACTTTTATTCTCATCTCTGTTTTAGTTAGATACCTCATCAGAACATAAATATAAGATCAACTGTAANAAGGAAAACAAAGTGAAACATTTCAGAAAAAGATAGATTGGAGAAATACCACTGATCCGTGCATCATCATGGGCCATCACATGCAGTGTGAATTCCAATCCACCACCAAACACTCGATTCTGAAATGCTAGTAAGAATACTTTTGACAGCTTCTTTTACATATTGATTAAAGGAGTTTACTGATAGAACCTGCTTAAGAACAAATAATAGAAAAATATATATAGATCAAGAGCCCAAATTACCTAGTCAATTAAAAAAGTGGTTAACCTTTGAATTAATTAACTAGAACTGTNAAGGAAAAAATAAGATATGACAGTTAAAAATGCAATCAGAATAAATGAACAATGTCAAAGACAAATAAATAAACCAAAATAGAGTTCGGTGATAAGAAAAAGGAAGGAAATATAATATATTGTATTTTCATATAATATAGTATAGTATAAAATAAAGTAATTAAATATAATCATAATACATTATTATATTAATGTAAAGTAATTAATCTTTTATAGAACGTACATAGTCCTTGACTCTATGGTCAAACTTTTATAGCATTAAAAGATCTAGATAAGTAAAATCTCTTAATCATCAATATAGTAATTGGTAAAGCATTACGGTGTCTTATGCTGTCATAATCACTCTTGAAAATATGTCTCAATCACAATATTCTATTGTTCTTGAAAACACTCANGTTGTTGAACAACCTATGTTTTGGCCCTCAAATACTCATGCTATGGAAATAAGATCCAAATCTGGTATCCATAAATCAANGGTTAATCCTTCACTATTATTAACTAATATTGAACCATCCAGTGTTAAATAGGCCCTACATAAACGCCAGGGCGTACCACATTCCATCAATAAACCCTGTTACAAGAATCCATGTCCACAATAATTATTCTTAAGTATTAGTAAGATGAAAATAAGAAAATACACTAAATTACATGCCACTTAATCAGTCTTCACCTAGCATCNGATGATACATATACTCTCCTNCATGACTGTTGCCTCTTTCATCACATTTACCAAATAGCAATTCCCAAAAACTGTCTTCATCTTCTTGATACAATGAAAACAAGAGGAAACAAAAACCCATAAAAACAAATCAAATGATTCACCCATCAATGCCAAAGACTGGAACTACAAAAAATATGTTCTCCTTAAAGATATTATTAGTGTCGCTCTCATACAAATACACCACAAAGTAGTCACAACTCAACATGCTATCAAGTTCTTACATTCAATTATCAACTCTGTAAAAACTAAAGGAAAACAAATAGATAACGTCTTTCACCACGACCCAAATTTACCTTTTCCACGGTTCCAATATTTAGTTAACAGAACGGCTAATCAATTGATTGATGGAATCATTANAAAATAAGGTGCGCTTGGTGACCCCAATTTGTATCAAACGAAACAAACAAACAACGATATAGAGTCAAGGACATTGTAATCAAGAAGAAAACTAAGAGATTTAACCTCGTCTGGAGCTCTAAGAATGTTTTGGTCTCGGCATCAGNGAGGAGCTACTCTCTGACCTCTCTCTTTTTCTTTTGCACTCTCCCTTCCATGGCTTGGCCCAAGAATAAGTCTACCACTGTCTTTCACATTTCAGAATCTCTATTCATCAAAATCAACTACATTTTCAAGAACAAGGGAATCTATTTGGCGAATCTTTGTGCAAATCCCATGACGGATCATTCTGCATCAATCTCAACAAAGAAGAGAGGGATTTAGAGATTTAGGGGACAAGCAAAGAAGGTGTGAACGGTAAAGAGACTTACACGCAATGGCAACGGTGCAAGCTTTCAAAAGTCGATCAACCAAAACCGAGCTCGACAATGGATGCGCAAGCGGTGAAGGCACGAGCTGTGAAGCCGTGAGCGGTTAAGGTGCGAGCTGTGAAGCCGTGAGCGGTTAAGGTGCGAGCTGTGGACCTGCGTTAGGGTTTTCACCTCGTCTCTCGACAAGGGTTTTCAACGAATCAACAACAATTTCTTTATTATGAAGAAGGAAGAAGCAAGAGTCTGAGAGATATAGAGATCTTNAAGCGAGTCTACGAGGGTTTGAGGGAGCGCCACAATGAAAAATTCCAATCTGAAAGAGCGCCACAACCAAAAGTTAAAGTCACAGAAAAAACCTCATCTAATTTTTATTTTAAATAATTAACTATTTTTAAAATTAAATGAAAAATAACTTTCATTTTTTAATAATTAATTTTGNAAATCCGTATGTAAGATTAGTAGATAATTTTTTTTTTATTTACATACAGATTTTATATACGGAAAAATCGGTAGATAAATATCCGTATATAAAATCTGTATATAATTCATTTTAATAAATCTGTATATATAATCCGTATGTAATATTTATGTTATCTACGGATTAAAATCCGTATGTAAATATCGGTCGGTAAATCACATTTTTCTTGTAGTGTAAAGAACATGTTTTAGTTTTAGTTTTAGTTTTTCACCACAAACCACTTTTCCTTCTCTTAGAGCTATGGTTTCTTGCATAATTTAATATACTAACCATACATTATACAATATTACTCAAATGGCTTAAGTATTTGTATATGTTACAATAGTGTTGTCAATTTGGTCTAACCCACAAGGCTTAGTCCTTATCCATACAGGTCGAAGCCAAAAACAACTCACAAGGTCAAAAAACCCACATAAGAAAAAGTTTATAGGACTAAAATAGCAACAAAAGCTGCAGGAATCGGGATCAACCGATGGGCTAGTTTATGTCAGCCAATCTTAGGTCAAGATAGATAGGATCGAGGTCAAAACCAAATTAAGTAGGTCATTCAAGTTAGGTTAAGGTTAGGTTGTGTCTAAGTCAAGCCAAGGTTGATAGAGTTAAGTCAGATACATCACATGCAAAGTCGAGTCTGCCCAAACTGAAGAATCAAGTTGAGTCAGCTCAGGGTGAAGAATCAAGTCGAACTGGCTCGGGCTAAAGTCAAGCCGATGTGACCCAGATCGAAGTTCAAGTCAAGACCATTCTAACTGAAGGTTGAGAGCCTAGTCAGTTGGGATGAAAGTCGAGGGGAGCCAGCATAGCTTGAAGGTCAAGCCTAGTTAGTTTGAGTTGAATAGGCTTAAGGTCAAGCCAAACCAACCTAGGCTGAAGGGCTGAAGGTCGAACTAAGTTAACCCTGACAAAAGGTCAAGCAAGATCCTTTATGAATGAAGGTTGTGGCGAGTCAGCCCAAACCAAAGATCAAGCTAAGTCGAACCGAGCAAGGATCATATCGAGTCCCTTGGCTAAAGGTTGAGTCGAGTTGACCCAACCGAAGGTCAAATTGATTCGATGCTGACTTAAGGTCGATCCAAGTCAGTTAGGCCAAATAATCGATTTGATTCAGTCTAGACCAAAGTTTGGGTTCGATCGGCCTAAGATGAGTGACCCATATTGATGGTTGAGTCAAGCTAACTAGGGTTAAAGGTCAACCCTAGTTAGCATGGGTAGATGGTCGATTAGGTCGGAGTAGGTCAACACGAGACAACACAAAGCAAAGGTCAACTCGAGTTGAACCATGTCTAGGGTTAACCTGAGTTAGTCGAGCCAAATAATTGAGTTGTGTCAATCTAGGTCGAAGTTCGAACCAAGTCGATTCAGGTTGAAGGTTAAGCTGAGTTGAATAGTTGAGTAGCCAAGGTTGATGGTTGAGCCATGTTGGTTAGAATTGAAGGTAGAGACGAATTGACATGTTATAAATGTTAAGATGGGTCGACTAATACCGAAGGTCGACTCAAGTTGGTTTAGACTGAAGATTGACTCGAGTCAATGCAGGTTGAAGGTTAGAACCGAGTCATCAAAGATTTAAGATTTAATCCTTTGACGTGAAATGACTTGGCTTAATCTTCTACTTAGATAGTTTCATCTTGACATTCAATCTAGATTGACTCAACTTAATCTTTAACCTAAATAAAGGATTTTTATAAGATCAAACTCACTTTGACCCGAACTGAAGAGTGTAATAAGACTAAACTCACTTTAACCTTAATTTAATTTAATTTTAACCTTTTTACGGGGAAACTTGTGTCACTTTCAGTTTTTAAGACTCTAGTGAGATTTATTTAAGAGTAAGTTAAAACATTTTCATGGATAGAATTGACACGTATTAGTGTAAGTTATATATGTGAAACCCTCTATCATTAAAAAAGCTTTTACTTGTCCGTCAACGTTTTGTTGTAGAAGTCTTTGAAACTATACAAATAGTAAGATTCTTAGAAAAGAAATTCTAAATTTACTAGAAGTGCATATTAGTGAGATAACATTTACAAATAAATAATAATATATCAATATCTTTTGTCAAAAACAAATGTCTTTTGGCTAAACTAAAGGTTTGAAAAATAAAACAAGAAAAGAAATCATGTATACAATCTTTAATATATTTGCAACAATTGTCATATATAATAACATTAAATAAGTTTTACAAATTATACAGAAAGAGAGGGAGAGAGAAGCCTTATGTAGACTCTTCTAAAATTTACATATGTAGAATAGCCAACCATCAATAAATAAACTTCCTAATTACCTGTATCTTAACAAAAGTAGGCATGAGTTATGCCTTGAAATTCACTAATTACTATGCTACATGCCAATGTCCAGAATCTAAGCCATAACCCATTTATCTATTCACACCAGAAACTATTACCTCTTCATCAGAGTTTTCAATACTAACTAAACTCTGAACTTTTTTCTTTTTGTTACCACAAATTAAGGCACTCCCTGCATTTGGTAACTATGATTCCTTTTGTGGCTTGTCTGCTATAGGTCCATATTCTGATATAGGCTCAAGATCAGGACAAGTAGGCCAGTGTAGCAGCTAAAAGCTCAGAGTTCTTACAAAACTTGGCTTAGGATCTAACTTTTTGCTCCTCATAAATATCTTGGTCCACACTTTTTTTATTCTGAAAGTGAAATTTACATTGTAAACTACTCTTTTTGAAGTGAAAAAGATATTTATAGGCTGCTTGAAGAAGTACCATTGGGTTGAACTCCAAAAGGAGAAGCTATTAACCTTCTGAGTCAACAAGATCAGCAACCAAACTATGAAATATAGCTTTCTCAATTTCAAAAGCTAGTTTTTCTTGCTCTTCCTTAAACCTATTCCACTGATCTCTCTTTTCCATGTCCTTGATGTAAGCTTGTTTATCAGCAAGCCCTGCATCAAAAGCAAATGATCCATTTATCCAATCCTCAGCTATTCTCAAAGTTTTCAACTCCTCTTCATTATACTGCTTTCTATTTCCACTCAGTTCTTCACTGAAAAAATCCAACAGAAGTGTATCCAAATGGTCTTTACAACCATCTGCTGAACATCTTGCTTTAACACAATTTAGCAGCTGCTCTGCTTTTTCCTCACTCCAACCTTCTTCTCCAATGTCATCATCATCATCATCATTTTCGTACTCTTCATCATAGAGAGAGTTTTCATCCAATGAGAGGCATTGATCTAAGTCTACAAGGTCAAGTTTAGCAAGACTCTCCAATTTCTGAACTGTTTCTATGAACTTCTGCTTTCTCTCTGCACTCAAAAGTGAAAAGATTATCAGCACAATTTTCTTATGCCGAGAGGAAGCGTGCATGTAGGACTTATAAGAGACAATTGAAGTGAAAAAAGGAACTTACTTTGAATATTGGCAAGGCTTTGATCAAAGGGTGAGAATTCATCTTCTCCAACCTGAAGAACAGAAACTGGACTGTTTTGTTCTTCTTGGCAAGTTAAAGCTTCCTATCAAGATCACATATTTATATCAGTAAAAGAAAAAAAAAAAATGTAATCCCAATAAACAATTTGAATGAAAATTAGCATTAAAAGTAAATTAATTGTGATTAGTAACCCCATTTAACAAAAGAAAAGATTAGATAGTCTGCTATCACTACCTATATCCATGGTTTTCACGAGTAGAGTTTCTAACACTCGACAACATGTTATATGTGTAGACATTCAGTAATTTAGATTATGATGATATGCTCATCCATGTAATATATTTTCTATTTATTATGTATATATAAAAATAGAATTTGAAAAATAAAGAAAAAATACAAATACATAATTATAAAAACCATATATATTAAAATATGAGAGAAGTAAACTGAAAAATATTATCTTAACCAGAAATTTATAAAAACCTCAGTGAACTACCGTCCACCGACAGACAAAAATAAAATAAATTAAGATACTGTCGAGGAACAATGTTCTTCAACTTTACTTTCTAACAAGCTTCATTTTTTTTGTCCTTATTCGTAAGATTAAAAAGGGAAAGCTACAAATTAAAAGTAAAAAAAAAAAAAAAAGAAACAAAAGAAAAGACAACCAAACATCGATGAACGAATATTGTGACAGAAAATTATTGCTCACCGTGGCTATGGGGTCCTTGCCGACAACGAGGGGTGAAAACGAAAATTTTTTACCAGCTTCAACGCTGTCGTTTTGTGGATCTTCCCAAGAAGAGGTTAAAAAGTCGCTATCACTCCAACTAGAGCCAGTGCTGATACTCCAGGTGGCGGTGGCGGTTGTGGCAGTGGGGTCAACCATGAAATCCAAAGGTGGTGGGGGAGGTTCGACGATGTCCCTGAACGATTTCCACCGCATGATGTCCTTGATCTTCACCGTTGTGATGCTGATATCGTTGCATCCTTGGCTTCTGCTTCTTGTCGTTCTTCTTCTCCTTGACGATGAGAGTTTGCGAGAGAGGCTTCTGGGAAGGGAAAGCACGGAGGGTGATTTTCTCACGGAGGTGAAGAAAGAGATGCTTCTTATGGTGTTCATGAGTGTCTGGAAGGGTGAGTTTGATGGTGGTGATGAAGATGATTTGAGTTCCATTTCTATGAGGGTGTGCATGCTTGTTGGTTTTCTTGGAAGTGATTTGAAACCGCTTGAGGAACAAGAGTTTAGGTTGTCGCTGAGGAAGTCCTTCAGCATCCTCGGCCTGCGTTCCATTGAGTTGAACCTTCTTAGCTGCTGCACCTGTGTGCTCATTTTCAAAAGTGAATGAATGCAATAATCTGTAGCAGTGATAATGAAACAATGAAGAAACTGAGAAGAGAACGAAGAAATGGAAATAATGGCGTCGGTGGATAATTGAAGAGTGGAATAAGAATAGTTTATATAAAATGAGAGAGTGTGAGAAGAAGGAGAGAGGTAGGTTCTAGGTCGAGATCTCTATAATCATATCATACATATTCTTATTCTTTTCAGTACTTTTTAACTAGGTTAAGTTAAATTTAAAATTTATTAAAATTATAAATTTAAATTTATCTTACCATCTTTGATAAATCTATTATGTCATCGAAAGATTTATTGTTAGGTTTATTATCAGATAATTTACTGATGTTTAGTCTTATAGATGTTGAGTTAGTTTTAAACTTCGGAAAATGATATTTTAACATCATTCTTTGATATCATTTTGATACGGACAATGATATTTTAACACCATTTTTTGACATTATTTTGACACTGCACACGTTTCAAGATGTGATTGGACGATTTCAAATTAAAAAAGTTGAGGCAGGGATATATTTGGAAGAGAAAAACCAAAGTTTGTTTTTTTAATTTGAAATCGTCCAACCACATTTTGACACGTGTGCAGTGTCAAAATAGTGTCAAAAAATAGTGTTAAAATTTTATTTTCCTTTTGATACTGTACATGTCTCAAAATGTCAAAATGTGATTGGACGATGCCAAATTAAAAAAGTTGAGGCATGGGTATATTTGAAAGAGAAAAACCAAAGTTTGTTTTTTTAATTTGAAATCGTCCAACCACATTTTGACACGTGTACAGTGTCAAAATAGTGTCAAAAAATGATGTTAAAATATCATTTTCCTTAAACTTTAGTTCTCAGTGTATATCTTATCCTATAAATCATAATATATATATATATATATATATATATATATATATATATATATATATATNATATATATATATATATATATATATATATATATTCACTTGAAACATTTGGAAGTGACTGTGAAGTAGCAGTGATCAGGAACTAACTAAAGTGGTTGGTTGTTGGGCAATATTGAAATGAAAGCATATTATTTGCATTTATGTGTGTACGATTATTGTTTGAACTTCTTCATATGAATATGCATAAATTATAAATTGTTCATTTGAAAAGTATATGATAAGTGAGACAAAAGAAAAAGGAAACCAATATAATATATATAACCATGAAAGACAAATAAAAAAGGTATTTTATGAATAAAGGGAAAGAGACAAAAGAGTAGATGAAGAATTGGTGGGCAATATTTTATGACAGGAGTGAGATAGTGACAACGAGGATAAGGTTGGAAGAGTGTTTGGAGCTTGAAGCATGTTTTTCAGTAATTTTAGACAACTTGGTTTTTGTTTTAATCTTCTTTTTTTAGTATATTATAGGTACCTTTGTCAATGGTCAGAATATGATGGATTAGTTATAGTAAGATTTTGTGTCCAGTGACTTTTTTTGATCTCTGCAAAATTGAACTTAAAAGAGTGTAATGAAACAGCATTTAGGTCATTTATGTTTGAGAGAGAAAAAACCAGAAGAAGGTAAGTATAAAAAAAAAGGTTATTTGTTATTAATGATGTTGGAGTAGACAACAAGACTGGTTGACTGGAATGAATGTGCAACTGTGTGATGGTAAGAGGAGCACATGCAGCAATTTGGAGAAACACCTATGCCGTTGTCTAGACGATAGTATAGTAATAGGGACTCATATTTTGTACTCTTTTGTTCATATATGGGATTTGCTTTGGAACAAGACCATGCAAGGATCTTACTTTAATAATATACCTAGCACTTCATCACATTTCTCATATGCTTCTAAACCTTTCTATAACACTGTAGCAAAATTTGTACATATATATATGGCTTCTGATATGATTATTTATTGATTCCACTTTTCCCAAACAATATAGCTTATGTTTGTATTTTTAATTGCTTGGTAGTCTGAATTATTTTAATAAAAATTAACTTGATTAAAACGTGACTTACTTTCTTTTATTATTCTTGGGTTTTTGTTTAATGTTTAGGTTGAAGGGGTTAATAACCATTTTTTTCATTATTGGGAAATTGTTATGCTCATCCTCTTGTAAGTTACTCCCATCGTTTAATGAATTTTTTTATCAAAATATTCTTGTTGGAAATGCATTTTTGTTCTCTAGTGCTAAAACATGCTTTTTGATAAAACAATCAAAGTAGGATTTTATTGTGATAATAATTGAGTCCTTTCAAAAATAGAATTGTTCCGGTATAGGATTGAGTCACCTAGTTTTTGTACAATTTCTTTTTAAGGTTGTCCGGTTTTAGTCTCTTATGCCTCTTCACTTCTCATCCAAGTCTCGTCCAGGAGAGCACTTGCCCTCCAATACTAAAATCAATAACAATCCGTTCGATAATTTGAGTGAGGTAACAAATGTGTAATTAATGAATCTCTTATTTTTGAACTGTATTTATAGTTTTGGTTATGAACTTTAAATTAATGAAGTCTTAATCATGAACCAATTACAGTCCAATCACCTTTAATTAGTGTCTTACCTTAATCATGTTCAGAAGCTTACCTGCCACGACCATTCGGACTTATTGCTATTCGAGGATCATCTGTCACGCCCCCGTTTGGGATCCCCTAGTACATGGCTTTCATATTATATTATTTATGGGCCAAAAAGCCCATAGCATAAAACCCAACAAAATTAGTTCAATTTCTTTCCAAAGTCCCACTTTTACTTTCACGTCCTCAAATTTTCTGTAAATTTTTATTCTCATATTTAGTGCCTTCGTGCATCATTATGCAAAAGTTTAGTTTCTCGGAGTGATCTTTTATTTAGATTATTATTGATGACTTTGTTGTTATAAATTATAGTAGTGCCATAATAGATGGAATAGAAGAGACAAAAAGTATATATTTGGTAGAAAAAAGAAGTCAAATACTGTTAATAAATGTTTGCTTCTTTCTTCTTCTTTTTTTACTTCTCATTTCGGAGTTTCTCCTTTTTAATTTTGCAAATTACCATATAAGGACAAAACAATGAAGCTCGTAGGAAATAAAGTTGAAGAACATTGTTCCTCGGAAATATTTTATTTTATTTTTGTCTGTCGGTTGATAGTAGTGCAACACTTTTTGACTGTTTTTTTTTCTTTTTATAAATTTTGGTTAAGAGAATATTTTTTAGTTTTATAGTGAATATAAAACCCTTAGAACATTAATCTATGGTTTCGTGGCTTTTAATTATTTATATTTTTAATATAATAGATAGTAAATATATTTTATCATCTTTTTTAGATATTTATTTAGAGTTATATTTTCTTTCATTGAAAGCTTTAAAATATAATGCTATAGTCTGACTTTTAAGTAACATTTTTATGTAATTGTGTTGTCCTGCTTGTATAGAAAGAAGGGCAGAGCAACAACTCACCACACATCTAATATTTAATTTGCATAAAAATACGTTCAAAATAATTAAAAAATATAATAGAGAATATATTTTGTAAAAGATATTAATTTTTTAAGATTCATCGTTTAAAATAAAACACTTCAATTTAACATATCTCTCATAATTATTTTAAAATAATTATTATTTCTCTTACCCAATTTTTAAAAAAATTGTTACTAATTATAGTCTAAGAATCAACTAAATATAATAAATTATATTATTTATTAAATTACAATAACAAAGCACATTAAAGAAACAATTTATCTTGAAAAATGGAAAAATAGAAGAGAAATGTATATTAACAAAGATTTTAACTCAAAAATCAAATTCTATCTAAAACACAATTTGATATGTAATTTTTTGGTTTTCTAATAATTACATAATGCATAGAGTTTAAAGTTAGGAACTAGAAAATTTTCTTAAAGTAGTAATGATTTTTAAATATGATATTCGTTTATTTTATTAATAAAAAGTTAAGAATATAAATAAAATTTATATTAATTGAATTTTATTTTATAAAAACTATCATTTCTAGAATTCCTATCTAAAGCTTTCTTTTATTTTTTCTAAAACTCTAATCTCCTTCTTCGTTCTTTTGAATATAAATAAAATTCATATTAATTGAATTTTATTTTATAGAAACTATCATTTCTAAAATTTCCATCTAAACCTTTCTTATTTTTTTTTCCTCTAAAATTCTAACATCCTTCTTCATTCTTTTGAAGATCATAGAATAAGTTCATCTTTCGTTCATATTTTAGGTCAATAAACATTTTGAATTGCATGTAGTATATGGTTGTAACTCAAAATAATTCAAAGTAAACTTTGTTTGTATATAATCAAGAGATATGTTTAGATTCCTGATTATGGTTTTAATTGTATATTTAGATTATCCTATGAGAAATAAGACTCTAAGGAATAAGTTTGAGTTGAAAGGTTTCTACCTTAAGTAAGAAAAAGTAATAATATTTACAATTTGATTTATCTTATTCACTTGTGTATATTTTGATCTTTGATAGAATGGTTGGAGTGTTTGATGGTAAATTGTTTGATTTAGTTATTGTGTGTTGAACATGATTGTGTTGAATTTGGTATCTAAATGGTGAATTTGTATCCTTTGCTTCTAATGGTTCATTTTAATCGAGTTAGTTATGAGTTTGATTATGATAGGAGATAAAAACATCATTAGAACCAATGGAACAATTTGAAATGCATATTGTGTTTTTGGTTTTATGCAGACTCATTAGACGAGTCAAACATTTGCTAAGCGAACATTAAATATAGGATTACAAAGAGCATTAAGAACTTTCACTCGTTGGGTAAGTCAAAGCTCGTTGGGAAAACTTGATTTAAACAAGCTCTTAGAGCTTAAGTCGTTGGGCGAGTAGATAAGTCGTTGAGCAATATTGAATTTCAAAAAAGACAAAGAGGTATGTTTAGTAGTTGAACAAATTTGTATGTTTTTGGTTCTAATGCTTGACTCCTGGATGAATTTGTATGTTTTTTGTTCTAATGCTTGACTCGTTGGGTGAATTTGTATGTTTTTAGTTTCAGTGGACGAGTCACCTATTCACTGAGTGAATACATATCTAGTGGTAACTCGCTAAGCAAGCATGTGATTTTGCTAAACAAGTTTGTGATTGTTTAATAAGAAGTAGGTTTGGAATTTGAAAATTTTGATATGGATTACCAATATTATGGAATGGTTATAGTTTTTAAGAGGTTGAAAGTATATTGAATCAAATGATTGGTATAAAGATGTTGTGTGCATTGTATTGATATGATCTTTCTTAAGGAGGGATGACATATTGATTAGTTCAGTTTTATGCATTGAGTAGGGTTCATATTGTGAAGTCATCGTAACTCTACTAAACTCACAGAATCGTAGAAAATGAACTTTAGATGATGAAAGTTAAAGGAGGTTCTGGGATTTAGGACGAGGGACCTCTCTTTTGATAACGCTATAAGTGAATTAATCCTTTCATAATGTCATAAGGGGATATAGACTTAGTAAATTTGGATCGATTGTGACACTATATTTCATAGTTACATGAAAGGTGCACAACTTCATAAGTATTCGACTCAAACATAAATATTATGAATTGAGTTTAGCATAAATTTTTATAATTATAAAATGTATTAATTGAGAATGAATATTGTGCAGTGTGGATTGACATTTTTGTTTAAATAATATGATTTTATACATTATATGATGGTATAAAAAGTTATTAGCTTACCATAATATACATATATAATAATGTAAAAATTAATATATATATATATATATATATATATATATATAATTGTAATATAAGATATTTAAGAGAAAAATATTTCTCCACATCACAATTCTATCCTCTTCATGTTCCTTGATAATATTTCTTATTTCCTTGATAATATTACTTAAACAAAATGACAAAAATAAATTAATAATAACTAAAATTTAGGTATTAATATTTCATCTTACTTTAATACGTGTTTGGAAGATAATAAAAATATTTATAATAATAAATTAATATATTAAAGTAAAACATTTTTATATAACTGCAGTAAATAATTGAGAATGAATTAGACAACTAGAATAATTATATAAAGAAAAATCAATGAAACAATATTCTATATCATAAAAATAAAAAACAAATATAAATATTTAAAAAAATAAAAATAATTGAATCTATGTCATAAAAAGGATTTGGTACAATGAATGAAATCGTAAAATATATATATATATATATATATATATATATATATATATATATATATATATATATAATTAAGAATTTGATAAATAAAAAAAATGCATTTGAAATTTTAAAAAATTGACCCTTGTTAATTTATTATAATAATTTGTTATATTATAGTAGATAAAACGAGTATATACAAATAATTAAAAATCAAGAATAATTATATAAAAAATCATAAAATATTGTTTTACATAACAAAGTTAAACAATAAATGATAATATTAAAAAGAAGATAAAATAATAAAAATTTAATCTAAAAACGATTTGATATAACATTAAATAAAATTATATAAAAAATATAATTAATACTACAATAAAATGAAAAGTAAATTGGATATCTAAGAAAATTTGCCTGATACCAAAATAATTAAATATATAACCTAAAAATTGTTTGATTGAATGAAATTAAAATACATCGAACATAATTACATAAAAAAAATTATAATACTGATTTTAATACACCAAATGAGCAATTCAGCAGGTAGGCATTGCGTTCTAGCTCATATACCTCATTATATTACAGATGCAGTTATAGTGTTATGAAGACATATTATGAATTAAAAGGCAATTTTACACAAATTGTGACATCTATAGCACAATAGACTTCGTCATTGGCTATGCTGCTGTAGTAGTGCAAACTATAACATTTATGCAATATTGGTTATTAATTCAAGTTACTTTAGTTAGCTTATTTGTTATTGTCCATCCCGTGGCTTATACTGTGTACAAACACTTCTTCTCTCTATCAAATAATACATGCATAGTATTCAGTATACTTCTTGAATACTTCTAATACTTGGCTCTTAAACTTTATAAGAAACACCGAAGTCATACGGCTAAGCTCATCAATAAAGGTGATGAAATAATGATTACATGAGAGTCTTGGTGTCTCCATTAGACCACATACGTCTCAGTGAACAACCTCGAAATGTTCCTTCGATCTCATCTCCAGACACGTCTTGAATGGTCTTCTGGTCTGTTTTGCTATAATGCATGACTCGCATGACTTCTCAGGTACAACAATGTCTAGCAAACCAGATATCATCGCTTTCTTACTCAACTGTTGCAAAACATGGAAATTAAGATGTCCAAATCTGAGATGCCATTTCCAATTCTCGTCATCTTTCACAGCCTTCATGCACTGCATTTCTACCATGTCTAAAGACACTTGAAAGGTACGATTCTTGCAGATGTTCGTTCGCATAATCAATCTCTTGTTTCTGTCTAAGATCTCCGCTTGACCCTTGTTACCCATAGTCACTGTGAAGCCCTTTTCTACTAGCTGTCCAAGGCTAAGTAAATTGCATTTCATCTCTGGAACCAGGAGAACATCTTTAATTGTCACATGTGCTCCATTCTTCTTCTTTATAATCACGTTCCCGATACCTTCAACCTGCAGGGTGCTATTATCTGCCACTCTTACCTTGCTTTTCCTCGACTTGTCTATGTTAACCATCCATACTCTGTTACAAGTCATGTGATTTGAACATCTCGAGTCTAAGTACCAAGACTGTTTCACATGACTCAGTGTTTCATCGTAATCTGGAGACGTTGTAACCATGAGTATCAACTGTTCTACGTCTGATTCCTTCTTTGCCAGATGTGCCTCCTTGCTTTGATCCTTCTTTAAAGACCTACCCTTGTTGTAGTAGCATTTGTATGACAAGTGTCCCATCTTGTGGCACGTGAAATACTCCACGTTCTGTCTATCTTTTTTCTTGTAGCGATGATCATTGTTGTTTCTTCGGTCTGTGGAACCAGGTCTATCTTCCCGTTCTTCAGCTTCATCGTTCTTTCATTTCTTTTGCGTAGAGTTATCGTTCTTCCATTTATTTTGGGTTGCAGACTTACCTTTCCAAGTCTTGAATCTTCTCTTTCCATCGCCATTGACATGCTGCATCTTTAGAGCTTGATCATCAAGTCTTACAGATTCTCGCTCAGTGAGTCGCATCTCATGAGCCTCTAAAGAGCTCTGAAACTCTTCGATCTTTAATTTCTCTAGATCTTTTAATTCTTCAAGAGCTACCACGATGAAATCAAAGCTTTTGGGCAACGATCTCATTATCTTCTCCATAATCGACACATCATCAAGCTTCTTCTCTCAACAACTTTTCATTTGGTTTGTTAACGTCAGAATCTTGTTAAAATACTTACTGATCTTTTCACCATCCTGCATTTGTAGCAACTCATATTTCTTTCTCAAAGTCTGAAGTCGAACTTTCTTGATCTTTTCTCCACCAGCATGGCACCGACACAAGATATTCCATGCTTCCTTCGCCGTGTTCGCGTTTTGGATCTTCTCAAAGTATGCATCATCCACACACTGATGAATGATGAGCTACGCTTTGTCATCCTTCTTCCTAAACTCGACTTTCTATTCTTCTTGCGTGGGCTCTGCTCCTTCCAACATGCTACTTACACCTTGCAATCTAAACAATACTTTCATTTGCGTGTTCCATCTACTCCAATTCTTCTCTGTAAGAATAGGGAGATTCGTAGTGGACAAGTCCGCCATCACCGTCTTTTAGCTGCTTCCAAGAACTTTGTTCTTTAAACTCTTCTTTGGTCAGCCGCACTGTACCAAGCACGAACACCTACAAAACCTCTTCTTGTAACCTGGCTCGCTGATACCACTAATAGAAAAGCAGGTTGAAAGATGTAAAAGGGAAACATCAAAATGCATGCAAGGAAAGTACGTGCAAGTGTGAGAGAGAGAGAAAGAAATGAAGACGTGCAGAAGTATACTGAATAATATGCATGCTAAGCACAAAGCACGACTAGTCGCAAGAGGCTTCCTACAACGAGAAGGAATTGATTTCAAAGATGTATACGCACCTGTTGCCAGGTTAGAAACCATTCGTGTTGTAATTGCTTTTGCATGTGCAAAGAAATGACAGTTGTTTGCTCTTGATGTAAAGTCTGCATTTTTGCATGGACATTTAGAGGAGGAAGTGTATGTTCAACAACCTCCAGGCTTCGGCAGTGAAGAAAACAAGCACAAGGTGTACAGACTTAATAAAGTGTTATACGGGTTGAGGCAAGCGCGTAGGGCATGGAATAAGAGAATCAATGATTTTCTTATCATTCAGGAGTTCGAAAGATGCGCTGTTGAACACAATTTGTATGTGAGGAAAAACGATAAAGGAAACATGCTCATTTTGTCTCTTTATGTCGATGACTTAATAGTAATCGGGTCATGCTTGGAAGATATCAAAGAGTTCAAGATGAAGATGAAGGCTGAGTTAGACATGAAAGACCTCAGGAAGCTTAGTTACTTTCTCGGAATGGAGTTTACGTAAACAACCATTGGAATGTTTTTGCATCAGAAGAAGTTTGTCAAGGATTTACTTGAAAAATTTAAGATGACACAGTGCAATGCAAGCAGAAGCCCACTTGATGTCAACGTAAAACTTAGAATGGATGAAGAAGAAGGTAGTGTAGATGACACAAAGTATAAACAAGTAATTGGGTCTTTGAGATTTTTATGCAATAGCAGACCCGATTTAAAGTATAAAGTAGGTCTTCTAAGTCGTTTTATGAGCCAACCTAAGAGAAGTCATTTGTTAGCTGCAAGCATATTCTAAGATACGTTAAAGGAACTTCAAATTATGGTGTTCTGTTTTCATATGGTATTAAGGAAGAAGCTTTGAAGTTGGTTGGATACACGGACTCAGATTTTGGCGGCGACCAAGTTGAGAGAAAAAGTACGTTAGGAAGTGTTTTCTTTCTGAACAATGCACCAGTGTTGTGGAGCTCAAAGAAACAAACCATTGTTGCATTGTCGAGTTGCGAAGCTGAATATGTGGCGAGCTGCAGTGTTGTGTGTCAAGGAATATGGTTGTGCGAAATTTTGAAGCATTTAAAGACGGAAACTGTGAATTCGTTCGAGTTAAAGATGGATAATACATCCGCAATGAGCTTGGCCAAAAATCCAATAAGACATGGAAGGAGCAAGCATATTAACGTTAAATATCATTTTTTGCGTGAAATGGTAAACCAAGGCAAAGTTGAGCTTAAGTACTGTAAAACTGAGTTTCAGGTAGCTGATTTATTCACCAAAGCACTCAACCAAAGTAAGTTTGATTTTCTCAGATCTGAAGTTGGAGTATCGTTTATAGATGGCTTGAATTAAGGAGGAGTATTGGTCATTAATTCAAGTTAGTTTAGTTAGTTTATTTGTTATTGCCCATCTCGTGGCTTACATTGTGTATAAAAACACTTCTTCTCTATGTCAAATAACACATGCGTATTATTCAGTATACCTCTGCACATCTTCATTTCTTTTTCTCTCTCTCTCTCTCACTTGCACGTACTTTCCTTGCATGCCTTTCGGTGTTTCTCTTTTATGTCTTTCAACCTGCTTTCCTATTATGCAAGAACCATCACAATCATCAAACCACTAGAATCATCAACCCTAGTTGTATTAAAACATACATTGATAGACCCTGAAGGAAGTACTCAAGAACAGTGTTCATGAAGACCAACATTGACAGGGTTGGATGGAATGTGATGTTGGTTTGGACTCTTTGTACAATGCAGAATATACAGACATTACCAACTGGATCACTTGGAAGGGTTACCATGTTCTAACTATTGCATCTCAAGTCAAACCTTTTCACTGTTGGAAACATCATTTGCTAGCAACTCTTGGATATTTAATATTATTGTTCCTTTCACTTCTGCACTTTAAAATAAGTTAACGGTTGATGAAATCGTATTTTTCAATTGCGTTAGGATCTGTTTATTCGTAGGTACTCTTTAGCAAGTTCCTATCAATTCCATGAACATCTTTTTCACTTTTGTCACTTTCTTCTTTGTTTCCATTATCTAACTATCAATAATGATAGTTCAAAAAGTTTCTATTTCTCTGTGTCTCTGTATTGTATCCATTTAAGCTGTAAGATTCTCTCACATTTGGCATAAACATCTTCTATAGGAACAACTCTATTCAATTCAAAAACACTCCATTTTATATTCAACAACTGTTCAATATTAATAAAATATATTTTATTTTAAAACATAAAATAATTTTAAATAAATCAAATAAAAATAGTTGAATATTAATTTTCTTATTAAGTGTTAGAAGGGTATAAGAAAATTCAGATGTAAATTTTATTCTAAATAGTTTGTGCAAACTTAGTATAGGAACTAAACTCAGCCATTAAATTTGGTCTTTAAATATGAATAAGTTATTATTATTTTTATATAAAATCCATAAAATTTGTCCTATTTTCTTGTCTTAAGAATTTAGATAATATATTGTTAGGAATGTAAATATATGTCTAAGTCTCACATTAAATAGAAATGAGAAAGTGAAACATTATACAAAGGTGAAGATCCATTAACTCATTGCCATAAGGTTTTGGGTTAAGAGTAGCATTAATCAATACCTGGTTGGACTCAGGTCTTATTAGTGTTGTGTCTCCCAAGTGAATCGTCTCGAGATTCAAAAAAGTCACGTGTAAGAGAGATACCATAAATAAGTGATAATGTTTTTCTCAATGTATGACCAAGCTATGATAATTCAATATTAATAGGTAATTAGGTCACGTGGTCCAAGCCCATCTAGCTAAAGTCCATGAACACTTCATAACCAAAAAAGATTGTAAGAAAAAGTGTTTTTTCATTACACAATCCCAAATTTGGGTGACTATTACAAAAATAGGACCAAATATGTATCTTTATGTAAAAAAAAAGGCAACAACAAAAGAAGGAAATAAACATCTTAAGTCCTGGTTGACTTCGTTTTCAGGGTTAGTTATCTCCTCATCCCAGATCATGGGGTCGACGGCAACATAAAGGATCACTCTGGTTGTCTCTTCATCAGATGTTTCATCAATAACACCTTTGATCGCCGTTGTCCTATTGACTACCTTAATGACTTTTATTTCATCCACGTCTATCATTTGGCTGTCGAAGATGTCTTTGTTCATATTAAATCTTGCATCCTTGGAAGACACTTCTCGGTACAAGAACTCAACCTGCCTAATTGCCTTATTGAATTCATTGGTGTCGCAACCAGAAAATCGCGACGAGACGATCCAAAAAGAAAACAATGTTTTGAAAAAGAGATTTGGAGTCGCCACCATAGTTTATTCTGGAAAACTACGGAAAAACCATAAAATGATAAAACACGGTCCACGAAAACCAAAGATTGGGTTCGAGAGTCGGTTACGTGTAGGGAAGGTATTAGCACCCTACAACGCCTGCCCGAAGGCAGTACCTTTAATCAAATGCGCGAATTTAATGTGGTTTGCAAAATGTTTAATCTCCCCTAAAAAATAAAACCCTAAGAAAACAAAATATTTTTTTGTATTTTTTGTGCCCGACAAGGATTGACCTTGCTCCTACGTATTCTCAGTTGGACTGAGAAATCAGGGTTACGTAGTTCTTTTGAAACCATTTGGAAAATTTGTTTGGAGAATTGTTTGGAAAGTTTGTTTGGAAAATTTGGATTTTTGGGAAAGTGAGCCTAACAAGGACTAGCCTTGCTCCTACGTATCTCCACTTTTGGTGGAGAATCAAGGATAACGTAGTTCTGGCTGAAAAGTTGATTGTTTGCTTGAGAAATGATGTTTTGGTATTTTTGTAATTTTTATGTAAGAAAAAGAAAAGGTCTTCTAGCACAAGGACGATGCGTGCGATCACACATGCGCTAGAATCCTTAAAATATATTTTTAATTTTTATTTATAGAAAAGAAGGNGTTTTCTAGCACAAGGACGATGCGTGCGATCACACATGTGCTAGACCCCTTAAAACATATTTTTGGTATTTTTATAAAAGAAGAAGAAAAGGTGTCCAGCACAAGGACGATGCGTGCGATCACACATACGCTGGACCCTTTGAAAATATTTTTTTTTTAATTTTTATTTATAGAAAAGAAAGGGTTTTCTAGCACAAGGATGATGCGTGCGATCACACATGTACTAGACCCCTTAAAACATATTTTTGGTATTTTTGTAAAAGAAGAAGAAAAGGTGTCCACCACAAGGACGATGCGTGCGATCACACATGCGCTGGACCCTTTAAAAATATTTTTTGGTATTTTTATAAAAGAAGAAGAAAAGGTGTCCAACACAAGGACGATGCATGCGANTTTTTGGTATTTTTATAAAAGAAGAAGAAAAGGTGTCCAACACAAGGACGATGCATGCGATCACACATGCGCTGGACCCTTTAAAAATATTTTTTAGTATTTTTGAATATTTATTTAAGAAATAGATAAACGAGATAAATAAATAAACAAATAAGTAGAAAAATATAAATAACTAGGAAATAACTAAATAAAATGAAAGTGAAAATAAAAATAAAAATAAAGTAAAAATAATGATAAAATAAACTAAAGGAAATAAAATGACAAGTAAAATAAAATAAACAAAATAACCAAATTGGGCCAAGGCCCAAATGGAAAGGGGTGGTAAAAATAAAAATAGGGGTGGTAAAAATGAAAAATAGGGGTGTACAAACTAAATCATCTCTAAAGGCAGATTGGGCCTAAGCCCAATTGAAAAGGGTGTGACTTAGCGAACATGGGGGTGCAGAAGGGACTCCTTTTTTAATCAACAGATGGGCTCAAACCCATTGCACATGCGGTGCCAAATGGCATAAACTGGGGTAGCGAGAGAAGGTTTTTTGTTTGGTTTTATTATTATTATTTTTTGTTGGGCCCGGCACCTAAGCCCATAGCTCTCCCCCCTGACCTAGAAACCTTTTAGGGGTCAAGCTTCCTCCATCTCATTCTGCATTCCAACACTTCAGAGACCTCGAATCTCTCTCTCGCACCTACTTGCCCAGGGCTGGGGTTTGCGCGCCACCGCAACACTCCGACAGCCATCTCACCGCCGGCCGACACCGACATCAGGCCCCTTCCTCCATTTCCGTCCAAAGCGTCACCGGCGACCATCGCTGGCCACGGTGTTCCCCCTTTCTCCCTCTCGCACCGATAACCCTAGAAACCTCCCATCTCCGCCGGCAGCCACGAGCCACCCTCTTCCGTCGTCGAGGTTCATCTCATTCTCGCCAACGACTGCGACCTTCACCGTCACACGAGCCAAATATCTTCTTCTTCGAATACGAAGACACCGCCATCGTCAGGGCAACTCGACGTCACCGCCGTCGCCCTCACCGCCTCCAACCACCTTGATGGAATATGCCTCTTCCTCCACGACTTCAATTCCCGGCTCAACCTCCCCTGCTCATTGTTGCAACTCCCAGCCACTGTCATTGACTCGCATCACTATTCTCTCCCATTTCCCTATCGTTAATTCATTGATTGTATAGTGGGTGTTATGTGTGTGAGTTTCTGCCTACTTCTATGGCTATGCGCAGTGCGGGTTGAGGATGATGGTGTGGTGGGTACTGGGTTTGTGTTATGGTAGTTAGGTGTGATAGTTTGGCATTGGGTGAGTAATAGTTGTTCTCTGCCCATTATTATTTTTTTTGCTTGAGACTGTGTATGGTTTCTGGGATAAAAGGGTGATGTAAATTGTGAAGGGTGCTTGGCTAAAGGTTGTTGTAGAAAATCAGAGAGCTCGTGCTCGGTGGCTTTGAAACAGAGAAGTAGAACAGGGGCTTTTATAGTTCTAAACAGGGCGCGATCAAGGAATGGGGATGAAGATGTGATGATGATAGAGATATTGGGTAGGCAACGCAATCGGAGAAATGAAAATACTAATGCAAACAGATTGCCATTGTAACCAAATCATTGAGTCATGCGCAAAGTCAAATAGATTAGCTGAACCAAGATAGAAAACTCACCTCTACAGAATTGGTTCCTTCGTTATTGCTTTGTGTTTTCCAGAGGCCGCGTTCTCCCGGCTGAAGACTTCTGTTGTTACTTTTTCTCCATGACCAAAATGTTCTCTCCCTTTTTCCCTGATGTTCTTCTTACCCTGCCAATGAATGGTGAATCCCTGTAATAGTGTATCCTCTTCCTCTAGCTTTCTCTGCCTTTTTCTTTCTTTTGCTGCTTCTTGTGCTTTTAATACCATGATCCTCTACACCCTCTCTGCCTGCCAAAACCGTTTTGCTGCCCTTCCCCCTGCAAACTTGCATTGTCCTCTTTTCAGACCAAGGACCACGTTCTCTCTTTTCTTCCACAAACGACAAAGCCAACATTCTCTCTCTTTTTTTTTTTAATTTCTTTGTTTTGTTTGTTTTTCTTTTTTTTGTTCTTTTGTTTTTTTTTTGTTAACATAAAAATTAAAGTAAAAGGACCTATGAAAATAAAACTAAACAACAAAAAGAAAATTAACATAAAAGAGAATAGTAGGAAGTAAAATAAAAACTAAAAATAAAAATAAAAACTAACATAGAAATAAAATAGTGAAAACAAAATAAAAATGCAAATAAAATAAGACAAAAAACAAAAACTAAATCCTATTATTCAATCACCCGGACGAAATTGGGTGTTGACAATTGGTATTCTCAATTATTATGTATTTTTGCAAACCAACCAGGTGATGAGTGCTTGGTATTAGATGATTTCAATGTTAAAATAACATTTATCTTGCTTGAACTCTATATAAAATCCATGATAACTACGTCCATTTTTACTTGTTTTGTAGGAATGGAACATTTTAGAGAGTCAAAGTTGCATTTTGGAGAAAATTTGAAGAAATTAAACACTTTCTAAGGAATTTTGTATAGCACGTTGAGCCATGAAGAAAACCCAACAAAAAAGGTTTTCTCAAGCCTTAACCTAAGGCTCAAGCCATGGAGAATCCTTCATCATGAAGTAATCTTAGGAGGCTTCAGCCATAGGAACATACTACTTAAGCTATGGAGAAAACTCACATAGGAGGGAAACTTCATGACTAGGGCCATGAAACACCGCTTGAGTCGCACTGTTAGATTCTATAAATACAACATTTTTTAAAGAGACTTCGAGAGACCCCGAAGAATTTAATTTTAGATACTTTTGAGAGCACTTTAGAGAGAAACTCTCGAGTCTCTCACCCACACCTTAAGTAATTATTAGAACATCTTTAGAGGATTAGGAGATGAATTTTTTTCGTTGTTTGTACTTCTTTCTATGAGGAGTTAAATCACCAAGTGTTATAGCAAAATGTAAACAAGTTTGAATGCTCTTTGTATTCGGTAATACCTTCCATTTATGTATGATTGATTTCTTTTGATCTAAAGCTTTTTAATTTATTTATATTCAACGTTGGATGAACTGATCACTTGTCTTATCTAACTAGCTTAAGATTGAGTGGAAATCAATTTTAAGTTGTGGTTCAATTAATTATTTTATATATGGGCTTCTATATGTTAAGAATAGATCTAGGGTGTATAGTTGGAGATTGAAGCTGGTTAAGTAGTCATTGATGATTCAAATTGAGTAGGCTGAATATAAACTAGGCTCTAGGTGTCAGCAGTTGACCTAGAGTTACATTCAAAGAGAACTCTCAAGACTTAATAATTTGAAGTTACACGTTTGAAGGTAGATCATGATGCAAGAGTGGACAATATGTGAAGTCAAGCTTCAACATGATTTGATCCTTCAAAAGTCAATCATTTAGTAACTTAAACTATTTCCAATTGATTTTACAACATTATCACCAATACAAATTCGTTTTCTACACATAAACTATTTTTGTCAAATCCCTCTAGATATGACACTTGTTTACTACAACAACCTACTATACTTGCTACTAGTATATTTCAAGTTACAATCACACACCGAACATTAGGTTAGCCTTAATCCCTACCCAAGCCATATAAATACAATTTTTCTTTACAAATAGACGACAACCGAGTACCAACATCATTATGAGCAAACTAAGGACTGAAGATTGATTATCGATACTTGACACCACAAAGCTCTTTGTAAGTCTTCAACATGTACCATGTTAAAGACTAGGGCCTGGTCTACTACATATGACCAAGTTACCCTCGGACTTGGAAAAAGTTATTCCTAGCCAAGTACATGTCAATCTACTTAGTTGACATGTATTTGATCCCGTTCATTCAGGATGACACTGCGCTAACTACATTATTCACAATCAATTACGATAATTTGAAATTAACAAGTAATTAGGCTATGTGGCCTAAGTCCACTTAATTAAGAGTCCATACACAATAATATAAATAACTCATTTTACCAAATATGTTAATTATATTCATTAATTATCACACTAATTACTAATTAATACACTAAGCTAACTTGTTTAAATATTTTTAAGTCCTTCCATAATATAAGTTCGACTCTCTATGCATGCAAGATTTATTTTGTAATTGCATCAAATGCATGGTTTTTGTACTTGTTTCTTTCGTTTTACTTATTTATTGGTTTTGATCTTTTTCACAATTATTCATAAACATAAAAATTATGCTACGCATCATGGTATATATATTCATTCGTAATTTTATGTTTACCACTTATTTTATAAAGTAATTTTATCAAATGTTTATATATTAATAAGTATTTTTAAATATTTTTTTATCTTATGACATTTATGTATTGGGTTGAAGCATATGATGCTTCATTCTTTTATTTGATAAAAAGAAAACTGTTTTTTAACTAGAAGCTTACTTCCTATTTGAAAATATATATTTTATGCACAATGAATATTATAGGGATGAATAAGTCAGCAAGCACCCTCCAATTTAACAATAGAAGAGTTCAAATTTGATACAAAAGTAGAATGGCATCAACAAATCCCTTCTCTCAGGGAAATCAGATAGCAATTCGTTTGCCAGCAAAAGCCGTTTTATCATATGGAACCAAAAAGCAACCAAAGTGCAAATTTTAGTTTCCTTCCTGGTATTATAACAAGTAACAATAAATAATTATTGATGTTACAGATCTTTTAGTCAAAAAATTTAATTCTTTTTTCTTGAAATTAATTAATCTGGTCAGTGTAACCTTCATTTCAATTCATGCAATTATTTCTTCAATTAAAAGATATAGATTTGATAATATATGTCATAGGGATCTGATGTAAAGGAGTTTTTCAGTTGATACATTTTAGTAAAGTATATCAAGTTTTAGGTTACATAAACACAATAAAGATTCAACAAATCTTAAATTTTTATTCATTTAATAAAAGAGAAAGTTAATCTTTTTATTTTTGTTAATAACATTTAAGATTTAGGTTTAGTAAATTTTATAATAGTTTTCTTATTATGTTAGTTCATTGTGTATTATACTTCATTGTTGAGTGAATATTCTCTTTATTTTCACTTTGTTTGCATTTTTTTATATTTGTCAATTGAAATGAAATTCATATTAATCTTCTTACTCGCACTTGAATAAAATATTCTTATTATCAATTTTCGTTATATTTAAATATATCAATGTAATTTACTGTTTTGATTTTGTTTTTAAAAATTTGTTATTTGTTAAAAACAACCATAAACACACAAATTATTATACTATTATTGTACTTTCTTCTCTATAAAAAAAGTGATAATTAAATCCATTTTTTCTACTTACATTAATTAATTTACCATAGATATTATATGATTTCAACAATATTAAACATAATTATACTTTCATCATATTAGGTTCTATTAAATATACTATAGCACACTAACGAAAACATAGGTATCACTACACCTTTATGTCTCCATTTTTAAATATTTGTATTATAACTATAAGTTATTAGTAGTTGTAAATTGATAGTATTATGTGTGTGTGCGTGTAGATGAATGTCTATGTGAGTGTTTGTGGGTGTATTAGTACATCTTTGGACGTGTCTATACATGTTAAAAATAAAGTATCAACTCAAAGTATCATATATTTACATCATGAAAGTTTGTCTGTTTTTTTTTTTAAAATAGTTGTATTATAGCATAAATTATTAATATTTGTAAATTGTTACTGTGGTGTGGGTGCATCATATGTAAGTATGTATAGGAACATGTGTCATAATACTAATATTAAAAAAAAAAATGCAAACATACAGTGGCAACAACACCTATATTTCTCCTAGTCTATATAAAAGAGATTCTTTTTTGATGTTCACATTTGTTTCCAAATTTTATCTTTTAAATTAAAAAAATTATTTTATTAATTTTATAATTGTTGTTTTTAATTTAACTGTTTTTTCAATTTGACTGTTTTTTTTTAACTTAACCTTTTTTTTTATTATAAAACTGTCTACAAAATAAATTAAAAACTATTTACAATAAAATTGTAAAAGTTATTTATAATTAGCTTTATAATAATAATAGTAATAATAATACTGTTATTTTTTTTATTATCATAAGAAAAGTAAACACACTGTCTAACTATCTAAATTCGATTAATATATTTTCTACCAATAATTGATTCTCGAATCCAAAATCTAAGTAGAGCATGAATTTATTTTTATGATTTTCTATTTTTCATAATAAATTAAGATGATGACTTCCAATGTTCACCAAACACAACGTTGCAAAGGTACAAGATCTATAACACTTAAAGAGTTTTCGAGTTAGTAGGCGACTAGGGATTTGGTCGAACACTTCCAATGTCGATCGTTCATCGGGTGTCATAGAAATTGATCGCTAGGAAGTCAAATTCAATAAAAGGAAAACTTGTATCAATCGTCGACATAAAAAAAAAGTATTTATGAACTCTCTCCTTTATGGCAATCTTGAAGAAACCCGTCTTCAAACTCTTATATGAAGTGGTAAATTGCTGGAAGAGAGCCATTTCTCTTATTCACTTATCAAAGACAAACATTCTTTCTTTTCATTGAGATGGGTGTGAAAATGATGGAGAAATAAAGAAATCATTGGAGTTATGCCTAATCTCATGCATAAAGTGAAGAAAAATTGTGACAATATGCTTCAGTTTTGAACCAAGTGATAAAGTAAAAAGGTAAGAACTTTTGACCTCGATTCCAACCGAGATAATATTTCTAAGGTTTCTGCATCAATTCTCCTACACTCGAAGTAGTAAAAAGGAGTGGAGGGGTTATTATCTCGGTTCAACTTAGATAATAACGTAAGAATCACGTGCATCTATATGACACCAATTATGGTTGAATCGAGGTCAAGACAGAGATGATAAACAACACTTATTTCAACATGAAACATAGAAGATCAAAATAATTGAAACCTACAACTTAAAATGCCAAATATAACGTTAGAAATAGTTAAAGACACAGACAAAGGATAAAAGTCTGTCTTTCAACATGAAGATAATATAATAGAAAAACAAAAAGTTAATCAGTTATAATGAAACTTTAATGGAAAACAGATTGGTATATATATGTTAACAGCAAAACTTTTGTTAATGTGGTTGCTAAACATAAACAGAAAACTCTATATATTTATTCTCACGCTTTCTTCTCCAACATCATCAAAGTTATTTTCCATTGAAAGCGAAAATGTCTTCACGTTTTGTCTTTCTTCTCCTCCTTGTAGTCATCTCTGCATCACATTCCAATGCATACCCTTTATCAACGCAGAACAGATGGATCATAGATGAAGCCACAGGACAACGTGTCAAGTTGATGTGTGCCAATTGGGCTGGCCACCTTCAACCAATGATGCCTGAGGGTCTTGACAAAAGACCCTTGAAGGAAATTGTTGGTGAGCTTGTGAAGCACAACTTCAACTGCGTGCGTCTCACCTATGCAATCTACATGTGGACACGCTATGCTCATCAGAATGTGCGTGCCAACTTAGCCTCTTTGGATGTACCAGAAGTGGTCCAAGGCATTGCCAAGAACAACCCTTCTGTCTTGTCCATGACACACATTCAGACGTTCCATGCTGTTGTTCAAGAACTTGGAGCTCAGAATGTGAAAGTGTTGCTTGATAACCATGTGAGTGAGCCAATGTGGTGCTGCAATGATGATGATGAGAATGGCTTCTTCCATGACAGACATTTCGATCCTCAGGAATGGGTGCATGGCCTTACTTTGGCTGCCGAACACTTCAATGAAAACCCTGCTGTACGTATTTTTCCTTTTTCCTTTTTCCTTTTTGGCTCAATTATATATATGAACTTTGATCATAACCTGTTTAGATTTCTTTGGTTTTAACTCCTGTCAACAAGAAGTAGAAATTTAAATCTTTACGCGATTTCTTAGCCTTAGAAAGTTTATGTGCCTGTTGCCAAAATCATCTGCGTAACTTTTATATTTATAGACTTAAAGTTCATAGTTTTCTTGGACATGGTTGAACTTATAGATAATCTTAGAGGCTATGTTAATAGTTTCTCTTTTTTTATATATCCTCTCCTTGACTAAGATTGAGTACAGTAAGATGACTTTGTTATTACTCTGGTTTTCTAACAGGTTGTGGCAATGAGTTTGAGGAATGAGCTGCATGGCCCTCGCCAAAATTTGAAGGATTGGTACAGGTACATGAGCCAAGGAGCAGTAGCTATTCACAAGGCAAATCCAAATGTGCTTGTGCTTATCTCAGGTTTGAACTATGACACTGAGTTGCAGTTTTTAAGGAAAAAACCATTGAAGATAAACTTGGGTAAGAAAATGGTGTTTGAGACACATTTGTACTCATGGTCTGGAATTGGAACCCTCAAATTGAAAGAGATATGGACAAAGCAACCATTGAATAGGATATGTGCCAACAACGTTAAAGCGATAGACTACAGAGCTGGATTCCTTACCACTGGCGAGAATGCAGCTCCTTTGATTTTTACAGAGTTTGGATTCAACGAGGCAGGTTCTTCAGAAGAAGACAACAGGTTCTTGACATGCCTTCAAACCTATCTTCTTGGAAAGGATATGGACTGGGGATTCTGGGCTTTCCAAGGTAGCTACTATTTGAAGAAAGACCAGGTCCAAGTTGAGGAGTCATTTGGTGTAATGGATGCAACATGGCGTAACCTTAGATATCCAAATTTCACCGACAAGTTCCAGCTTTTGCAAAGGAAGAATCTTGGTAAGCTTTTTGAGTTCAGTTATCATGCACTCTTAGATTGATCACCATCNGTTACTATTCTTTNAAACATGTGTTTATAAAGGTTAACATTGCTTGTTCTTGATGCAGAACCTAACTCCATGGCCCCCATTGTAAATATCTTGTACCACCCACTGTCTGGTCAATGTGCTCAAGTGAATGACAGGAATGAAGTTGAACTCGGAAGCTGTGAGAGCAAACACAGATGGGNTCGTGGAGAGGATGAGACNAAANTGCTTTTACATAGCACTGAGAAGTGCTTAACAGCAACTGGTGAAGGGCTTCCAGTTGTAGTTTCTGATTGTGAAACGAACAACAGTTCATGGAAATCTGAATCTCTTTCTAAACTTCACTTGGCAAGTATGAATGAACAGGAGGAACAACTTTGCTTGCAGAAGGATTCTAACTCATCCACCATTGTGACTTCAAAGTGTATCTGCATAAAAGATGATTCTGAATGTCTTGATGATCCTCAAAGCCAGTGGTTCCAGCTTGTTCAAACCAATGTGTAGCTTAGGTTAATTGGATTAAGAGTCTAAGATTATTATTGCAGAAACCTTTTTTTTTTTTTTATATTTTGTTTTATTATTTTATATTCTGCATAGTTGGATTAAGCATTTACTAATATGTTTGGGTGTAATATGTTTAATCTCAAATAAAATAGTATTTAATTTTCTTTAGCTGGTTGATGGTTATTTTACAACTATTTTGTTCTTCTAAAGTATACACTATTAATAGATAACAAATATCTCATTGCCTTTAGAAGGAAGTATCTACTATCTTGCTGTGAAGCATTTCATTTGAAAATAAAAAACTTGGCCACTTATATTCTGAGTAGACTCTACAATTTCTCATATTTTATAGAATTTTTCTTACAAATTTATTAATAAAATTTTGTATATAAAGAATTTTTTCACTTTTCTAAGATTTTTAATTAAGTAAATAATTATTTCCTATAAAATTATGAAATTTACAAGTACTTCTTGCAAAATTTTCTGTAAAAAATATTTAAATTTTTTATGAAAAATATTTTGTGCAGAATATTTTGCAAAAAACATAAATAAAAAGTTCTTGCAAACTTTTATTCATAATAAAATTTATAAATATTTTCTAAAACAGTTTTCAAAAGAAAATTTATCTGAAATGTATTTTTTTTAGGAACCGTTTGTTCTACTGTTGCAAGCATTCCAAAATCATTAACAAAGTCAAGATGTCGATGTTATT
This sequence comes from Vigna radiata var. radiata, assembly GCF_000741045.1. NCBI lineage: Eukaryota > Viridiplantae > Streptophyta > Magnoliopsida > Fabales > Fabaceae > Vigna > Vigna radiata. Next base: position 298,735 of record NW_014542031.1, on the reverse strand, counting down.
GTAAGTTTTATAAGAATGTCATATTATTTATTTATTGTAAATTTAAATTGTAATTTGCAGGTTTAAAAATTTGATAACTTATTATAAAAGTATAAAATGCTTAATACAATGCCATTTTTAATTTGGAGGATTTAACACTTCCATTTTCATTTTATATTTAAACTTGTTTTTGTTAAAGTTATAATAAAAAATGCTTAATACAATGTCATTTTTAATTTGAAGGATTTATCACTTTCCTTTTCATTTTATATTTAAACTTTTTGTTAATAAATGCATTTTCAAAATTTACCCATAACATTATAATATACTTAATTTTGTTTATATATATATATACTTTTAAATGTCAAATTTTATATAAATACATACCATTTTCAATTTTTATTGTGAACTATGTTTTTCAATCTTATTTTATATATTATATCATAATTATTATTTTATTATTATTGATTATTTTATTAATTTTATTATTGTTAGTAATATTTTCAATTATTGTTTATATATTATAATATACTCACTAAATTATATAAGATCTTAATTATTATTGGTTATTTTATTAATGTCTACAATAAATGTAATGATCAAACCTAAAACATTGATTAAAATCCTAAACCCTAAACTCTGGAGCAATCAAATTTTGTTATTCGGTTAGGGTGACAGAGAATTTTATAAATTTGGAGTAATTGATATTGAACAAATATTTTGTTTTTAGAATGGTATTTTTTTTATCCATGTTAATAAATAAAGAAATTTTAATGGTTTATTTAAAATCAAAGATAAAATAATTAAATATGGTTGATGATTATCTTTATTTTATTTATTTATCTTTATCTTTTGTAATTTATTTTATTTTTATCTTTTATTTTTATTATTACATCTTGATTTTATTTTTTCTTATTATCTTTTATTTTATTTATATCTCTAATTCTTTATCATCTTATATTTCATTTCATTATATAAAAGAAATATATCCAAAAGATATTAAATCATTATTTCTTTGAAATCATGATTTCCATTCTCTCGAAGTCATCATTTTCATTTTATTCACAACCATCATTTTCTTGAAGAGTTATATGTAAACATACTTGCTTACTTTTCATTATTACAAAATATGAAGGTAGCAAGGAAGACTTTTTAAATATTATCAATGAGTGCATGTAATGTTGGATAAATGGTAATTATCCATAGGGTGAAAAATGTCCAAAATTTACACTGATGGATTGACACACACAATAATTTAAGAATGATAAAGTGAATTTCTTTTATCCTTTTGCATTAAAATGTTGATAATAATAAAATTGTCTTACTTTATTATTTTATTCTAAATGAGCATTGGTTTGAATTAAAAAAGAAAAGTCATATTGTTCACAAATTATGGTGATTAATGTTATTTTCTATAATAATAATAATAGCCTAGAATATGAAATGAGACTAAAAAAGTTTTAGATTGTTTTAGAATTATAAATTAATGTAATAATGTAACTTCCAAGTTTTTCAACGTGATTCTTACTTATACCGAAGAGAAACATGAAAGTAAATTATGATGAAAGTTCAATTTGGAGCAATTTATATCTTAGGAGCATGTTTATCTCGTCAATTTTTTTTTCAATATAAAAATCTATCTTCCATTATAATTATTTATTCTTAAAATAATACTAATTATTGTTATTATTATTACTATCATGTTATTAATATTATTATTTTATTGTTACTTTTTATTAGACGTTAAAAATTTAAATGTTCATTTGACTTTTTACATGGTTATATTTTGTAATTTATTTATCAATTGATAAACAAACATTTTTCTTTCTTCAAAATTTAGAAGATTAGTGATAGGAAATAATATATTTGATTATAATTTACCTTATTTAGTTTTTGCATAATTGATTTTGTCTTAAATAATTGATATATTCTTTCATTAATTATTGTACGTTAATTATTGTACGCTGGTTATGTACATTCTATATATTGTACGCTGCTTATGTACATTTTATATATTGTACGCTGGTTACTCTTTCAACATCAATAAAACACATTTGTAACAATCCTTACATGGTATCAGCCTAATTTCGATCATTCCTTACCTTTTCTTCTTTTCTTTTCTTTCCTATGGCTAATATTGATCGTGCTTTTTCCTTTAACACCATGATCCACATGTTAAACATACGCCTTACCTCAACCAATTTCATTATCTGGCGTCGTCAGCTCCTTCCTCTTCTCGAAGGACAGGCCCTTTATGGTCATATTGATGGTTCAATCATAACTCCTCCTGCGAAATTGCCTGCTGCTGATGGATCTTTGACGGTTCCTAATCCAGCCTCTATCACGTGGAAAAACAAGATCAAAGACTTGTAAGTCTTCTTCAGGCCTCCCTTACTGAAGAGACTCTAACTGAAGTACTGCACTGTGACACCGCACAACAGATCTGGACGGCTCTTGAATCCCTCTACTGTGGTGACTCCAAGCAAAGAGAAATTGGGATCAGAGATCAACTGTTGCACCTTACAAAAGGCTCATCCACTGTTAGGGAGTTTTCCAGAACGTTTCGAGGCTTATGTGATCAACTCAGCCTTATGGGTAGACCAGCGGATGGTTTAGATAAATTACACTGTTTTTTACGGGGTTTAGGTCCCATTTTCACTAGCTTTGGTGCATCTCAATTAGCCATGCGACCACTGCCTGTTTTTCGTGATCTTCTTTCTACTGCCGAGAGTTTTGAAATGTATTTACATGCCGTTGAATCTACTTCCTCTCAAACTGCTTTTAATACCATTACTCAATGTTCCTCTCAATCATCCAATACACGTTTTCAATTTGGGTCGCGTTCTTTCTCAAATGGCAAAACAGGTTGTGGTTACCAATACTCAGGTTGTGGTGGTTACGGCAGAGGACATCGTCCTATCCATTGCCAAATCTGCCGAAGAGAAGGTCATTATGCCACATCTGTCCATCAACGTTATGAAGGTGGCCCACCTCAATCTGCCAATCTTGTTGAATCATTTGCAAATTCTTGCACTCTATCAAATTCAAACCAGTCTGATAGGTACCTCGATATTGGAGCTTCAACACACATGACAACAAACTCATCTGATTTAGACTCAATTGACCTTATTCTGGTAATCACATAGTTACTGTTGGAAATGGTAATGCTCTCCCCATTTCCCATATTGGATCTAATCGTTTAAAAAATAGTTTAAACCTTCTTGATATTCTTGTTGTGCCTAGACTCCAAAAGAATCTCATTTCAATTAGCAAACTTACACGTGATTTTCTTGTGGATGCTATCTTTACTAACACATCTTTTCTGCTTCAGCAAAGGGGTACAAAGGAAATTCTAGCAAAAGGGAGACGTGAGCACAACTTATATGTATTGGAGCATGGTTAAAATGCCTTTGTTTCTGTTTTAAATTCCAATAAGCTACGAGGATCGTTTGAATTGTGGCATTATCGTTTGGGTCATGTTCACTTTGATACTATTTTCCATTTAAGAAAAAGAGGTCTTTTGTCTTTATCTTCTATTTTACCAACTCCTTCCATTTGTGGCTCTTGTGAATTAGCTAAAAGCAAAAAACTACCTTATTCCCTAAATGAGAAATGCGTATCGCATGTGCTGGATTTAATTCATTGTGATTTATGGGGACCTGCTCCCATTTGTTCAAAATTTGGGTTTTGATATTATGTGATTTTCATTGATGACTATTCCAGATTCACTTGGTTATATCCAATGCGCCTGAAATCTGATTTTTATGATGTATTTGTCCAGTTCAAGAAATTTGTTTGAAAATCAGTTTCATACAACTATAAAAACTTTCCAAAGTGATGGTGGCACCGAATTCAACAATAACAAAGTCAAGACCTTGCTAAATGAAGTTGGAATTCTTCATCTTATGTCTTGCCCTCATACTCTAGTCCAAAATGGTAGAACTGAACGCAAACATCATCACATCACTAAAATGGGCCTTACAATGCTTTTTCATTCACATCTCCCTGCTCATTATTGGCTACATGCTTTTTGTTGTGCTGTTTATGTCATAAATCGGTTACCGACCACTCTTCTAAATGATGTTTCTCCATTTGAGACCTTATATAATACTCCTCCTAATTATGCTCACTTTCATCCTTTTGGCTGTCGGGTTTATCCTTGTCTTCGTGACTATGCCACTAACAAATTGTCTCCTCGTAGTGCACCTTGTATTTTTCTTGGATACAGCAACAACCATAAAGGATTTCAATGTTTGGATCCTTCAACCTCCCGGTTATACGTAAAAAGACATGCCAAGTTTAATGAACTTTATTTTCCGTGTTCAAAAATAGGAACTATATCTCCAATTTCCAGATTGGGTTTTACTTCATTTGCTGAACCAGCCTCAACACCTGAAATTCCTGCTCCATCTCCTACAACTGCTTCTTCTTTGCCACTATCCAAGGAAACTATGCACTCACCAACCACGCCTTGTGGTCTATGTCCTGCTGAAGATACTCCTTCAATTGTTGTTTCCATGCCTGATACTCAACCATAAATACACCGTAGTGTCCAGTCTACTCATCCTATGGTCACACGCGCCAAATCAGGTATTTTTAGGCCTCGTCATTTTGCTGACATTACCACCTACCAACCATCTTCTCTTCTTTATGCTCTGCTCACCACTTCAACACCCAAAGGATTCAAATCTGGCCTGGTTGGTTGGATGCTATGCATAAAGAGCTCCTGGCCCTACACTCCAACAATACTTGGGATCTTGTCTCACGTCAATCCAACACCAACATTGTAGGATCCAAATGGGTGTTTCGCTCCAAATATCTTTCAGATGGGTCAATTGACAAATTAAAAGTATGGTGGTTGCAAAAGGCTTCACTCAAACACCCGGTCTTGACTATGATCACACCTTCAGTCCTGTTGTTAAAGTTGTCACTGTTCGTGTCATTCTCACTCTAGCAGTAATGAATTATTGGCCTCTTCATCAATTGGATGTCAACAATGCATTCTTGAATAGGCACCTGACACATCCTGTCTATATGGAACAACCTCCTTGGTTCGTTGATCCTCGATACCTAAATCATGTTTGTCGACTTCGAAAAGCTCTTTATGGCCTCAAACAGGCCCCTCTTGCATGGTTTCAACGATTCAACTCATTTTTGCTTAGTCTTGGGTTCCTTGGAAGCAAGGCAGACCCATCTTTATTTGTCTACCACAACACTGCTGCCACTCTATATATACTTGTTTATGTTGATGACATAATTTTGACAGGGAATAATAATTCTTCACTTCAAAAACTTTTGGCAAGGTTCAAAACTGAGTTTGCTATCAAGGATTTAGGCCATCTAAATTACTTTCTTGGTCTCGAGGTCCACTACACTACCAATGGTGTCTTTATTAGCCAGACCAAATACGCTCAAGACATTTTATCTAGGGCCCGGATGTTGGATGCAAAACCGACAGCCACACCTCTCCAACCTCATATTCAATTGACAACCACAGGAGATCCATTCTCTGATCTCACTCAATATCGCTCTCTCGTTGGTGCACTCCAGTATCTCACTATAACTCGTCTTGACTTGTCCTACGCGGTAAATTTGGTTAGTCAGTTTCTTCAAGCTCCAACAAATGGTCACTTTCAAGTAGTTAAACGCATCCTTCGATATGTCAAGGGCACCATGTCCTATGGCCTATCCTTCACCCGTGGAGCTTCCCTTAATGTTCTTGGATACTCGGATGCTGATTGGGCTCGATGTATTGAGACTAGGCGATCTACCTATGGTTATTCCATCTTCTTAGGCAGTAATCTCGTCTCATGGAGAACTAGAAACAACCAATCGTAGCTCGATCGAGTTGTGAATCAGAATATAGAGCCATGGCTAATGCAACAACTGAACTAATATGGCTTACTCATCTTCTACATGATCTGCATATTTCCCATCAAGCGCCAACTCTTCTTTGTGACAACAAGAGTACTATATTCCTCTCCCAAAATTCGGTGGCTCACAAACGCGCTAAACATATTGATATTGATTATCACTTTGTTCGAGATCTTGTTCTATCTAACAAACTCATCACTCAATCCACTCCTTTTGATCTCCAACTAGCAGACATATTCACTAAAAGTCTGCCTCGACCATTGTTCCAGTTCTTCAGAGCCAAGCTTCACGTTGGACCAAATCCCACGCTTTGCTTGAGGGGATGATAGGAAATAATATATTTGATTATAGTTTACCTTATTTAGTTTCTGCATAATTGATTCTGTCTTAAATAATTGATATATTCTTTCCTTAATTATTGTACGTTAATTATTGTACGCTGATTATGTACATTCTATATATTGTACGCTGGTTACTCTTTCAACATCAATAAAACACATTTGTTACAATCCTTACAACTAGTTTGGTGGATTCCACCTCCAAAAGGATGTGTTAAAATTAATTGTGATGGACTTTACACCCAGAATGGAAAGAAGGCTACTGCAGGAGGTGTTATTAGTGATTCTGATGGTGAATTTCTTTTTNCCTTCTCTAGTGTGTTAAGAGTTCATTCATCAGTAGAAGCTGAATTATATGCGATCAAGCTTGGAATGGAAATAGGGATATAACAACTTGATTGTTGAAAGTGATTCACTATCAGCTATCCAACTTATTAATCGAAGAATCATCTAATAAACTCATTAATTTTATGCTCTTGTTTCTTCAATAATACATATGGCTGCCAATGTTCATTATATTACTTGGAATCATCTATATAAAAAGATCAATTCGGCAGCTGATGATCTTGCCAAATATGGACTATCGTTATCTTCAAACTCACCTGTTATTCTTTTTAAATTTGCTCCAAATTTCCTTCTTTTACCTTTATGTGCGGATAAAATTGGAACAATGTATTACCGCTAAATGTATTTTCTTATCCTATTTAAATGAGATTTCTTAATAAAAAATATTTCTTTTCAATTTTTTTTATTCTATATTTCTTTAATTTTATATAATACAAAGTATAATATGTAATTATTATATAATTTTTTTTAATTATTAGATCATTATTATATTATCAACATTTAATTTTGTTTAAGCAAGAGAAAATGCAAAATGAAAAATTATAAAAAATATATCTATTAATTTGAGAAAGGTCGTATCTATTTATACGTATTTATTTTTGTTCTACTTTTTTTCAGTTTAGCTTATTTTATTTTATTTTTTACTATATTTTATTTTCTCTTGTTTTAGTTCAATGTAGTTTATTTTATCTTATCCTATCTTTTTATTTTTTGTTTTTTATTTGTAAGGACTCTACATGCCATTAATCCTCACAGAGATAACTTCACAATGACTAATGGTATGTGTACGAGCTTCATAGAGGAATTCATAATGCATCCAGAAAAGAAAGAGAACAACAAGGAGAAGAAGAAAATTCTGATATATATAAGTGTATTGTTCTTTGTACAGTGAGATTTATAAAAGAGTAGAGAAGGTTACATATATATATATATATATATATATATATATATATATATNATATATATATATATATATATATATATATATATATATATATATATATATATATATATATATATATATATATATATATATATATATAAGATAAGAGATGGGAAAGAACAAAAAAACATATATATTACAGATAAGAGATGGGATATTATTTTTGACAGCCTCCCTCAAGCTTGGCATATATAACAAGTGTGCCGAGCTTGGAATTTATGTTGTGAAAGGTGGAAGGAGAAATCGGCTTGGTGAGGATATCGGCAAGTTGAAGAGCTGAATGCACAGGGAGGAGTTTGACAGTTCCTTACTGAATTTTCTCACGAATAAGATGGCAGTCGATCTCAATATGTTTGGTGCTTTTTGTGGAAGACTTGATTGGTAGCTATTTTAATGGCAGAGTGATTGTCACAGAAGATGGTGGCAGGGTGGGATAGATGAAGATGAAGCTCCTTGATGAGTTGAGTAAGCCATTGGATCTCACAGACAGTTTGAGCAAGGGCGCGGTATTCGGCTTCAGAGGAGCTACGAGAAACAATTGGTTGCTTCTTTGACTTCCATGAAATTGGGGAATCTCCAAGATAAACAATGTATCCAGTGGTAGATTTTCTGGAATCAGGGCATCCGACCCAATCAGAGTCGTTGTAGGCCTTGAGGGTGATACTACTTGTGGCTTTGAGAAAAATGCCCTGACCAGGGGTGTTCTTGATGTAGAGGAGGATGTGAAATGCAACTTGATGATTAACCTATGTATTGGCTGAGGCGATGAACAACGTAGGTTATACCTGGGCGGGTGTTGGTAAGATATATGAGACGCTTGATCAAATGGCGAAAAATAGTGGGGTTAGCAAGCTGGTCACCGTCAGAGGAAACCTTGGCAGAAAAATTCATGGGAGTGCTAACAGGAGCAGCAACAAGCATTTCGGTTTCTTGAAGTAGATCTAAAGCATATTTACGCTGAGAGAGGTGAATACCTGCAGAGTTACGAGCAACCTCGAAACCCAAAGAATAAGACAAGTTACCCATGTTTTTGATTTCGAATTGAGCATTGAGTATGTTGGTGATGTGATCAATTTCATGCATATTGTTACTGGTAAGGATGATATCATCAACATAAATGAGTAAGATAGTAATTGTAGCACCATTATGCTTGATAAAAAGAGAGTGATCACCAGAGGTTTGAGTAAACATGTTAGAGAGAAGGAAAGAAGATAGCTTGTCATACCATTAGCGGTTGGCTTGTTTCAAGCCATAGAGAGATTTATGTAAAAGACATACTTTGTTGTGGTTGGAATCATGGAATCCCGATGAAGGTTGCATGTAGACTTCCTCATTTAATTCTCCATGTAAGAAAGCATTGTTTACTTCAAGTTGCTTTAGAGGCCAATTCTTTGCAGCAGCCAATGAGAGAACTAACTGGACAGTGGTGAGTTTGACAATTGGTGAGAAGGTGTCAAAATAGTCAATGCCTTCCAATTGTGTATACCCTTTAGCAACAAGGCGAGCCTTGAACCTATCAACAGTGTCTTCAGCTTTGTGTTTAGTTTTATAAACCCATTTACAGCCTATGGCTTTCTTGTTGGAAGGGAGATCAGTAAGAGTCCAAGTCTTATTCTATTCAAGAGCAGTAATTTCTGCCCTCATAGTAGTACACCAATGTTCATATTGAATGGCTTCTTTGTAGTCAATTGGATCATGTGTTGAGTCAATAGAGAATATAAAACCTTTATATGTCAGAGACAACCTATCAAAACTAAGAACATGCTTAATAGGATATTTAGTAGTAAAGTTACTACAGGAAGCTATTTGAAAATCTTTTAAATATGCAGGTGTTTTCCTGTGTCTAGTGGATCTCCTAGGAGAGGTAATGCTGGTGTCGGTATGATTGGCAGGAGTAGTAGAGGGAATAGGGGCAGGATGATAGTTTGATGCAGGTCATGAAAAGTATCAGGATGATGGAGAGGCAAGGGTAAAGTGGAGTTTGGGGGGGAAGGAGGAGGGGTATTGGGAAATTCATTTTCACAAAAAGTAACATTGTGAGAAATTTGTATGTCATGGGTGTCAAGTTTATTGGTGATGTATCCTTTTGTTGTAGGATGTAAACCAAGGAAGATCTTAGGGTAGCCCTTGGGTCAAGTTTTTTTCTGTGAGCTTGGAGGGCGCTAGTATAACAAAGGCATCTGAACACCCTAAGTCTATAAATCTTTATGAAAGAGTTTGTCATATGGGGAGTTGTTATTAAGAAGAGGAGTGGGCATAGTGTTGATAAAAAGAGTTGCATAGTTAAGGGCATATGTCCAAAATTGATTAGGAAGTTTTGAGTGAAAAAGCAAGGCCCTAGTAACATTTAAAAGGTGTTGATGTTTTCTTTCAACAATACTGTTTTGTTGGGGTGTTTCATTACATGAAGTTTGGTGAATAATCCCTTGAGAGTTATAGTAATCATGCATGGCAAACTCTGGCCCATTATCAGACCTGATGACTTTAATAGTTGTTTGGAATTAATTATTGAAATGTGATATGAAATGCAAAAAATGATTGCGAGTTTCAGATTTAGCATGCATCAAATAAACCCAAGTATATCTAGTATGGTCATCAACAATAGTGAGAAAGTATTTATGAGAATGTAGGGATGCAGTGGGACAAGGTCCCCAAATATCAACATGTATGATATCAAAGGCATGAGAAGCAATAAAATTATTTGAAGTAAAAGGAAATTTTTTTTGCTTAGCAGTGTGCCAGGCATTACAATTGTATGTCCGAGAACTTATGCAAGGATATTTTTGTTTAAGAATATCTAAATGTTTATTAGATAAGTGGCCTAAGCGGTTGCGCCAAATATCATTTTTATCATTTCTATCAGCAGTGTGCGTTGTGTGCACTAGTAGCATGTACAGAGGTAGCAACAGTGAGGTTGGGTCCATGAAAAACATATAGGCCAGCGTGAGATTCAACTGAACCAATCTTGTGATGTGTTGTTGAGTCCTGGATAAAACACGTGGAACCAGTAAAAATTACATGAACACCATTATGCAGAACCAATTTAGATATAGAGATCAAATTATAACAAAAATCTAGAATGTAAAGAACATCTTTAAGACAAATTTTATCACAGAGTTGGATAATTCCTTTATGTGTAGCTTGTGTAATGATGCCATTAGGAAGATTAATTTTCACAGGTTTAATTTGATCATAAGATTTGAGATGTTTAAGAGAGGAAACAACATGGTTAGTGGCGCCAGAGTCCAATATCCATGTTGTGGTACCTGAATCACCAGCGGTATTAAAATGCAAAAGCGTTTTACCTGTATATGAGGAACTAGAAATTAAGGAGCCAATTTGAGGATTGGAAACGATAGCAGCATCAGTGTTAGGATTGAGGAGAACCAAAAGAGCTTGGTATTGTTGTTTTGTGAGTCGCATTTCATGGTCAGGTGTTTCTCCTTGATTATCATTGGCAGGTTCTTAATTTCTTGAAAGAAGACTTTTACCATTGTAGAAATTGTGACCAGGTGGGAACCCATGCTTCTTGTAACACACATCAACAGTATGACCGGTTTTGCCATAATGGGAACAAGATTTTTTGTTGGATGAAGGTTTCGCAAGAAAATTGTGCTTCTTGAAAAAGACATTATCAGTGTGGCCAGTCTTGCCACAAAAAGAACAGGTGACAGTGCTTATAGTGGCAGTGATATTGTTAGATTCCAAATATTCAGAAAATTATTATTCACTAATTGTCTTTCTTGTTTCATAACATAGGAGAAAATTTTGGAAACACTAGGTATGGGATCCAATAGGAGGACATGAGATTGAATGTTACCATACTTTTTGTTCAAGCCTCTCATAAATTGCAAGGCTCAGTCCTGATGTTTTCTTTGTGAAATGATGGAGAGCATTTTGTAAGAGCATTTGACAACGCAGGTGCATATTAGGTCTGAAATTATCCAATTCGTCCCATATAATGCGTAATTTTATGTAGAATTCAGTGATAGTTTGACTGCCCTGTTTGAGAGAAGAAGCTTCTTTTTACAGCTTTGAGATGCGCAACAGATCCCCCTGAAAAAACCTAGATTGGAGATCATTCCAAATGGCTTGGGCATCATCCATCTAAAGAATGTTGTGCCTGATCTCTGGAGAAACGGAGTGAACCAACCAAGAGACCACCAGGTTGTTTCATCGCTTCCAAGCATTGTTCGATGGGTCTTCTCTGGACGGTTCTTTAGCAGTTCCATCGATGAATTGTGCTTTATTCTTGGCACTTAACGCAGTGGTCACAGATTTAATCCAGGCATGGTAATTATTGGAATCAAGAAGAGGAGAAACCAGAGATGTGGCTAGGCTTTCGATGAGACGAAGGTAATTGAAGCTTGAAGGATGATTGTTCTCGTCATTCATGTGGTTGGGCTTTTTCTGGGCTTTCGCTGTGTTGTTCTCGTCACTCATGGCGGAAGAACTGAAAAAGAAAGTAAAAGATCTTCAAGAATCTCACAAGACGAAAGGCAGAGAGTATGAAAGAGTGTAAGGCGCAGCAGAGCTCTTCAAATGAAGAGCTCTGATACCATTACAGAGATAACTTCACAATGACTAATGGTATGTGTATGGGCTTCATAGAGGAATTCACGATGCATCCAGAAAAGAAAGAGAACAACAAAAAGGAGAAGAGAATTTTGATATATGTAAGTGTATTGTTCTTTGTACAATGAGAGTTATAAAAGAGCAGAGAAGGTTATATATATATATATAATTTAATTTTGAAAATAAATTTTCTCCTTTAAACTGATTTATATATTTTTATGTGAGACTTAAGTTTAGTCATATAATTTATTTGAGTTACTCCCTTCACCTTAGTAATTTTATTAACAACCAACACATAATACTATTTGATTATAATAAAAAAATAATATCTTAAACAAAATTTTCAGTATTTAAATTTATATATCCTTACTTCAACGTGTATGTCACAAAAAAAAAGACAAAATATTAGATATTGCAAATATTTAAAAGTGGTTAACAATGTTATTTAGCTAAAAACATAAAAATATTAATGATGTTTAAATTTTTATATATATATATATATATATATATATATATATATATATATAGTTTAATAGGTTCGGAGGTCCCTATTTATGTGGATTTGCATCAATTGGATCCTTGTATTATGAAAGTTTTCAATTGGGTCCCTGTTTTGGTAAAATTTGAGTCAATGAAGCCCTTGCCGTTAAATGTTATGGACGACGTTAATTTTCTAACAATGTAGCATGTTGAGGTGTCCTTTAATTACGACGTGGCACGGTATTAGAAGAGTGTCTTGTTGACCAACTTTGACTGATTCATAACGTGACCAATGAAGACCTGCCACGTGTCAACCCCTTTCCCACCCAAAATTAGGGTTTCAGATTGGGAAAAGGAGGAAAACTTGTGCCTCGCGTGGCTCTCATGGTGGCTCTTTGCATACTGAAATGCGCGAGACTCCATGGTACAAAGGAGTTTGTGTTTCGGTTTTTGTTGAAGATGCAAGGCTGGTTTCACGTGGTTACATATTCAAATTGGGTTTCCTTGTTGCGCGAGGTGTTGTGCCTTGATTATGGTTTCTGTAGGTTAGATTTCGCGAAGAGGAGATTGGCGATGAAGAAGACATCGCGATTTGGGAATTTATGGTTCATCCCGAAGATAGAAATTGGGGCTTTGGGTTTCTGTTTTGTGATTCGGAGGTTCCATGGACTTTGATTGGAAGTTCACAACTTTAGGGGTTTGAACGCGATTTGGATTCGCTCACGATGGTTCGAATTGATTTGTGATGGCACTTAATTCTGGTTTTTCATTTTGCAGGTTGGGGTTTGATTGTGTGATGAAGATGAATGCACTCAAATTTTACTAAAATAGGGACCCAATTGAAAACTTTCATAATACGAGAACCCAATTGATGCAAATCCGCAGAAATAGAAATCTCCGAACCTATTAAATATATATATATATATATATATATATATATATATATATATATATATATATATATATATATATATATATATATATATATATATATAAATGTGTTTGGGAGCATAATTTTTTTTCAAACAAGAAATTAAAATTTTAAACTTCCAAGACCAAAGTGTTTTAATAAATTATTATAATTTACACTTGTTCTTATAATCAAATTGCATATCTTATCACAACTATTTTTCACTTAAAAAAGATAAATTATTCTCAAAAAAATCTTAGGTGAAATCTATACAGCCTAAAATAGATTATTTAAGATATAGTTGTTGTTTATTGGGAGATTATATATCTATTTATAGATATTATATCTATATATCTATAAAGTACTTTATCATTTATCTTTAAAACAAGAATTACAGTGAAAAGAATCACAAGGAATTCAGAGAAGAAAGAAGCAAATAATGTTAGTAAAATGATGAAGATGAAGTTTTGATGATGTTCAAATCAAGTCAAAAGATATCAAGATTCAAGAAGATTCTTTGAAGACTTGTATTGTTACAAAAAGCTTTTGTAATAATTGTAATTTAATATCTATGACTTAGGTTCTTAGTGATTTTGATTCTATATATTTCAAATTTCAAAATTGTTGTTCAGAGTCAAAATCGCACTGTTTTAATCGATTAAACCTAATATTAATCGATTAAAAAGAGTAAGAGCTGAAAACTCGAGCTGCCTCTATAGTAAGCGATTAAAATACCTTTTAATCGATTAGTTAACCGATTAATCCTCAAATTAATCGATTAAATGTGACCGTTAGAGTTTTCTAGTCGTTGAACTAGCTGTTGTACTCATTTGAATCGATTAACAAAAATATTAATTGATTAAAAGCGTTAAATGGCTGGAAACGAAGACGAAAGAGTTTTTACTTGAGTATATAAATAGGCTCTCATTTTCCTTCAACATAAACTCTTCTCTTGTGCTCTAGTATCAGAAATCATTGAGACTTGTGTGTTCTTGTTGAGCTTGAAAAACTCTCGTCTGTGAAGCTGGTGAAGTGTTGCTACGAGGAATAGCCGATTCATCCTTGGTGCATCTATGGAGGTGTTTGGGAAGAGGAAGTCATCCTTCGTAAAGTATTCAGAGGAAGTGTTTCATCCTTTGTGAAGACTCAAAGGAGGTACAGGTTCATCCTTCATGAAGTATTCGAAGGAAATGTTTCATCCTTTGTGAAGACTCAAAGGAGTTGCAGGGTCATCTCTTGTGGTATCAAGAGAGGTGTTTTCTATACTATTACAAATTGTTTCTTTGTGATTGTAATTTTTAATTGTTTTGTGATTAGTGAACTGTTTATCTTGTTTTTAGATAGGCAACTAGGCGTAGGATTAGTAAGATCCGAACTAGGATAAAATCATCTTTGCAAATTTCTCTCAACCTTACTCTTGTTATTTGTTATTAATATTTGCTTAGTAATTTTAATTGAGTAGAAATTAAGAGGCACACGTTTGTATTAAAACCCCTATTAGTTTGTTATTTCACGCTAACCATTCCGCTGCAGCCACTTTGAGAAAGAATGTTGAAAGATATGAACAACCAGTTTGAAAGCAATGAGTTTCCTCCATCATCATCATCATCATCTTCATCTTCATCTATAGCATCACCTCCGACTCAAACTAATAGTTACAAGAGATGGGTAAAGAAGAGCATAATTAAGTGCATTGTTTTTCTTCTTTTTTTTTACTTAAATGCTTAATCAAGTCTTAATTACGATTTTGTTTCTAATAGGTTGTTCTTGAAAGGACTCGAGATATACAAAAAGGGACAATGGACCAATATTTCAAGGTATGTGGTGAAAACCAGGACTACAACAAAAGTTTCTAGCCATGCATAGAATTACTACAAACATTTGGTCACACTCAATAAAAGGTAAAAGAAAAAGTTTCTACGACACAAAAACATTAGACAACGAGAATGTCTTTCTTTCTCATGATCAAGTTCATGTGCAAAATGATGATATCAATGTTTCAGATTACCAAGTTGATGTGCAAAATGATCAAGTTCATATGCAAAATGGCGACGTCTATGTTCCATATTACCCAGTTGATGTGCAAAATGACGATGTCTATGTTTCAGATTACCAAGTTGACGAAGCTATTTTTGTAGATCTTGACATCTTAGAACAATTACAAGATATGGTCTAAATAATTGTTTTGTTTAGTTTTTGAAAATATTGAAGGGTTAAATGGGTTAAATATAATAATTATGGTTGAAAACATTTTTTATTAATTATGTAGCTTCATTTTCTATAGTCAATCCCTCTACTATTTTTCAACAATAGATGATAAACATTTATTTCTAAGTGTTGCAACATTTGGAATGTCAAATGTCATATGCAATAAACAGAATAAAGTTTTATCAGTACAAATTATCAATATAAACAAAGTGTAAATCAAATTATATTAATTAACTTACCAATAAATCATTCCATATAATGTTTTGATCAACCTTGGACACATGTTCAAAAGATGGAGTAAGAATAAATATCCTATCACGTGGCAATGCTCCAAGGTATGATCTAAAGACATTTGCATTTGGGCCAGATGTCACACCAGTGATCACTTTAACATCCACAGGTGTCCTTTCACCACTATTTCTTCTGACCATCAGTTGTCTCAACTTGGTGGCTCCTCTAGTAGGTCTGGATGAGGGAGCCTTATCCCCTGATGAATGTGGATGGTCAATCATATCTCTATCAAAATAAATAAAAACATGAAATATTGATAAAAGACTTATGTAATATCATATAATTTAACAAAACATGTAATAGGGGTCATATGAAATATTAATAAAAGACTTATGTAATATTAATAAAAAAATTATGCACAAATTTGAAATTCATACATAAAGATATAGATTGGTCATATGTGTATTCCCTTATTATGATCTAACAGAATTGCATGTACATCGTCAACTAGAGGGTGGTCATCCAAATTTGTCGGTATTGTAGATGAATGGTTGTTAGCAATATGAATATTAATCATATTGTCTTCATTAACTTCAATTTGTTTTTTGCCTTGAAGAGCGACATACCAATTATCAGACGTAGGATCTTTGACATATAAAACCTGAAATGCTTGATGTACCATGATAAACAGTTCGTCTCGATAACCCACCTTTTGAAAATCAACTAGTGTCATACTTGATTAATTTATTTTCACACCATTCTTATTGTCAAACCTCTTACATTTGAACAATGGAACACAAAACTTAGTGTAATCAACCTCCCATATCTCTTCTATTATACCATAATATCTCATTGATCCAAGTACAAGATTTTGATCTTTTGATGTGGAAAATTGGAGCTAATCAGCTTCTAGACTGACAACACTATTTTTTACTGTGCTTTTATCATTCAAAGTCTTCGTAAAATGTGCAATTATTGATTTCATAACCTGTACAACATACGACATCAAAATTTAAACCATTTGCAATGTCTATACGTTTAACTTTGAATGTCTAACATTTAACTTTGACCAGTATGGAAGATGAAAAAATATTGATTTCTTCTTCCAAGGGGTCATTACAGATGACTTCTTGGATGTTTTCCCAAATACATGATGTATTTTATTAACTTTTTCAAGAATTTGAAGGCTACTAAGTGTGTTTGGTGCTTCCTCCCTCTATTGATATCCATTGAATGGTTTTTTTAACCTTCGATATGGATGATTACATTTTAAAAATCTCTGATAACACAGACACACTTTCGTGTTTCAATTGATGAGTTACAGTGTTTTCTTCACATATAGGACATGCTTTATGACCCTTGACACTGTATCCTGATAAATTACCGTAAGTTGGAAAGTCATTAATGGTGCAAAATAACATTGCATGCATCACAAAAGTTTCAGAATCGAAGGCATAAAATATTTCAACCCCATCAACCCACAACAACTTCAAGTCTTCAACTAGTGGGCTTAGATAAACATCTATGTCATTTNCAGGCTGCTTTGGACCAGATATAATCATAGATAACATCATGTACTTGCTCTTCATGCACAATGCAGGAGATAAATTATAAATTATCAATATAACTAGCCAACAACTGTGATTGGTACTTAAATTACCAAATGAGTTCATTCCATCAGTGACTAAACCAAGCCTAAGATTTATACATTCTTGACCAAATTGGAGGAATTATTGATCAATATTTTTCCATTACTTTGAATCAGTTGGATGACGAAGTAGCCCATCAATTTTTCTCTCATCTACATGCTACTAAGGTTTTTAGCATCTTTGGGATTTGCAAACAAACGCTTAAGTTTGGCCACAATTGGAAGGTACCAAACTACTTTCAAAGCAGATCCATTTTTTCTATCTGACCATTATCTTCACTATTGTTTTTTTACTTGTATCGTGATAGCCCACATTTTTTACACTTTTTCAAAAATTCAAACTCTTTCCTATATAAAATACAATCGTTGGGACAAACACGTGTCCTTTTATACTGCATAACCATCGGACAAAAAAATTTCTTCGCATCATAATTAAGAGTGGGTAGTGTATTTCCATCTGGCAACATTTCATTCAACAACATCAACAATTATGTGAAACTCTTATCAATCCATCCATTGGTCGCCTTCAAATTCATGAGCCTTAACACCGCTGGCAACCATGTGAACTTAGTTGAACTGACATAAAAAGGTGTTTCCGCATCAATCGACATTGTCTCATACACATGACCTTGGCAAAATTTTCTGCGCCAACATCGCGGATCATGTCGTCTAATTTGTCTTCATTCAGTCGATCTTCTTCCATGGTGGAATCAACAACATTTTTAGTTTGGGAGACAGTCAAAAAGTGTATTCTTCGTCGTGCCATATCCATGTTGTATAGCATCATAGGAAACCATCACAAATAAGATGTTCCCTAATTTGGGTTGCATTCAACTTTCTCTCATTCAAACAGTTCACACAAGGACATCTAAATTTCACTTCATCATCACTTCTACCCTCATTACGTTGCGCAAATTGTATAAATTTCCCAACCCCTCTCTCGTACTCAACACTAATGTGTGGTAAATTAATCCAATTTTAATCCATACGTAAATATTCTGAAATATTCTACAAAATTACAATCATACAATTATACATATTCAACATACAATCAATTCAATCATACAATCATACATTAATAAGCATTCAAATTATCAATTCAAACATTCAATCAAACATAATTACATATATTCAACATACAAAAAATAAAAAATTAATAAACATAATAATAGGAACCTGAGAGCGTGAAAAAAGAGACAACAACGATGAAGATACGACTAACCACGTTTTGGAACGTAATAAATTTCACAGCAAAATCACAATATGTACACACATATACAACAAAGCGTAAGTCTCATCATCCAAAATAATAAAAAAGTGCAACAAAATAATCAAAAAATGTATCAAAACAATCCAAAAACGCGAAAAAAAAGTGAAGAAACCATGGCGACGGAGACAACACAATAATTCTTTAAAACTGATTTTGATCGGTGTAAATGCTTCCAAAATGATCAGCAAGGCCACGACGACAATCAAAATCAAAGATGATCGGTCAAAATGAAAAGAAAAGTCGAGCAAGGCGTGACATAGGAGAGTTTGCAGAGAATTTGAATAGTTTCGCGAAGAAGACGAAACTATTCACTCTCTGTAATATTTTTTTAACCTACTTAAATGTTACTACCTCGGTTCATTAAATATCCGAGGCAATAGGGGGGATACGACTTTGGTTCTCCACCTAATCGAGGCCTAAAGCCATTAAAAAAATTCGAATTTAATTCAAAATGACAATTTTTCAATTTTTGTTCACCCTTTTTGCCTTGGTTCCTCGCCAAACTGAGGCCAAAACCCCAAAAATATATATTAAATATTTAAAATAAGTTAAAGGGGAGTCAGAACAGGCTCTATGGCCTCGATTTTCCAAGGAACCTAGGCCATAGACCCTTTCTCCAAAAAGTAAGAGTGTTAGGAGCACAGGGGGCGTACGACCTCGGTTCTGCAAACAACTGAGGCCATAGCCTCTGCACAAAGATTATGTCAGGTTCTAGAAGGGGAATGTTAGTGGGCGCTGAAGGTATATGGCCTCGATTCTGCAGGGAATCGAGCCCATAGACCCTTTCCCCAAAAATTTGGTAGCTGAAGAGTTAAAGGGCAGGAAGAATGTCAATGGGCATAGAGGTCTTTAGCCTCAGTTCTGTAAGGAACCGAGGCCATAGATCCTTTCCCCAAAAAGTTGGCAGATGAAGAGTTAGAGGGCAGGGAGAATATCAGTGGGCGTAAGGGGTCTTTGGCCTCGGTTGAGTTGGGATTCGAGGCCATAGACCATCTATGGCTTCAGTTCTTTTTTAACTAAGGCATATACGTTCGCCAAAATTTCAAAAATGTCACCACGCCATTTTATGCTTCAATTTTCAATAAACCGAAGCATAAATGATGCGTTAGAATCCCTTTTTTTTTACTAGTGAACATTCAATGTCTGCAATACCCTCACTTAGAAGTCGTCAAAGGGAATCCTTATAAACAGGTCAATAAGGAAGCAAGCATGGACAAAAAAGAAGTCTATCTTGGAACTCCCTTGACCGTGGCATACATATTCATTCCCTTTACAAACTCGAAGATTCACAACATAGTAATCAATGTTATCAATGTGTACGTATGCTTGTCTAGTCAAATCTTCCAAGTCATGCCCCCATGGGAACGATGTGGCATACTCATTGACCTGATGAGGAACCTAGTCGTAACTTGACATTTTAGGCAAGTTCAACTCATCCCTTTCCTTGGACGCATCGATCTAGACTTCACCCATTGTGTCCTGAGTAGGCTACTTGGGGGCCTCACCCTCATTATTAACCCCCATATTTACATCTGTCATGCTAGTATTGATTGATAACACACTCTGCTCGGCTAACCTTAGGCTATCAGACGACTTGAGTGATGACAACGACGAACTGACATTGTCAGCATATCCTCGATCCTCTTAACCAAAAAATCCCTTGAATGAAGAAATGCTAATAGTAAACATTATTACCTTAAAGAAAAACCATTTGGTGTATGTAGGCAGTGCAAGAGAAAGGATTAAAATGACAAGCCAACCCTAATGTTATTTATAAAAACAAAAGGCCAACAATTGCGTAGTCTACACCATCAGATTTAATCCAATCCAAAGGTTGGAAAGATCTAATGCTTAATGTCTTGTGTTAGAACTGAAATCACCCATTTTGAGGAGTCCAATCACTAGAGCAAGAGTACCGAGCAACAATCACTAAAGCAAACATCTTCACCTAGTTTTTGAAAATGCTTGAGTTTGGGAGGCCAATATATAGTTTAGACTGATTAGGCAATTGGTCCAAGTCACAAGGATAACTCATCAAGTGTCGAACAACCACATCAGGTATTGTAACTAGGGATGACAAAAGAATCTGTGGGCACGGGTATCTGCAGGTAAAATCCGCGATGGGTAGTTACTATCTACGGATATTTACTATCCGCGGGTAACGGATAGCGGGTATTTTAATACCTGCTTCTAAACGGGTCGGATACGAGTAGTATAGTATCCAACCCGCGGGTACCTGATCCACGAGTACCTGATCCGTGGGTACCCATTACCGGCAAAAAAATTATATATTTTTAATTAAATTTAATTAAAAATAAAATAAAATTATATTTTATTAAGTTAAATTTAATTAAAATTAAATTTTAATTTATATTTAATTTAATTTATATTATATATATATATATATATATTTGTAATTTAATTTAAATTTTATTTTAAAAATGTATAAAATATATATTCTTTTGCGGGTATCTGCGGGTACTCGCAAGTTTTAAAATACCCATAGGTATTTTTAAACAGCTATCCGTGCGGGTAGCGAGTTAGATAGCGGATACAATTTTATCCGGAGGATCGGGTTGTGTGTAGACACTATGCATGTTCACCCAACCCGACCTGACCCTTTGTCATCCCTAAGTGTAACCATGTAAGACTTAAAAGCGAGGAAGCTAGGACATACCTGTTCAAGAGCTGAAACG
This sequence comes from Vigna radiata var. radiata, assembly GCF_000741045.1. NCBI lineage: Eukaryota > Viridiplantae > Streptophyta > Magnoliopsida > Fabales > Fabaceae > Vigna > Vigna radiata. The sequence continues at coordinate 277,238 of NW_014542031.1, read as the reverse complement.
TTAAACGTTTGACATTAATGATTAGGATGGTCGATCAACTCTCAGAAATATCGATCGGTATAACTATCAGAGTTGTTCAATTAGTCTAAAAATAATTTAGCACAAATAAGTTAAGAAATCTTGTTTAAGAAATGTTTGAGTCATAATTAGATGTTGATAAGAAAAAACCTTAAAATTTGTATAAATAAGAGATAAAAATCCTATAATTGATTGTTTTTATGATTGAATTTAATACCTTTACTTTCAGATCCTTCCAGACTTAAGAATGAGAGCACCTTTTGCATATATAACCTAAATGATATACGAGAAATAAACAATCTTAAAGACCTATAAGACTAAAGGACCAGTTAAAAATAAAGTATTTGGAATTAAGAATACTCCATCAACCCTTTGAAACAGAGAAAAAAAAAAGTGAATATACTAATTGGAATCTTACAAATAAATAGAATAATTTAAAAATTTGAACGTCAAACAATAACATATATTTTAAATGAAAATTAGTGATATATGTGAGTAATATATATATATAAATATAAAGTCAAAAGAACTTACAAATAATCCGTGGTAAATTTAAAATTTAAAACAAAATATGATTGAATTGAAACATGCATATTACTCTTTCATTGTCCTACACCCTATTTGTTGTATGAGAATAATGTTACTCAATTCTTCCACATTTGCCCTTACATCAAATGCTATTCTCTTCGTATACATCTCAGAATATCCCTTCAGTTTCAATCTCATATTCTATTAATGTGATGGATCTTTTCTGAAACATATATTATACCTTTAAAATAAGAATATCTTATTTTTTTTTAATCTCATTTTATATTACCCTGTAGAATAACATAATCCAAATTTAGAAGGCACAAACATTGGATTCAGATTGATCAAAGGGTTACTGCCATAGGCTGTTGTAAATAGCCATCGTTGATCCTTGACATTGTGAAAAATGTGGGTGATGCTATAGCAGTTTGCGTGCAGTCTTAGAAGCTTTTACCATGCTATGTAAAACCATGGATGCCACCAATGTTGATACTGAAAAGTGGCAAGAGAAAATGTGAGCAACAAGATGAGGGCCATTGAGTGGACTCCTTTTGGGATATTCTGTTCCACCGCAAAGTATCTCTTGTGGGTGCTTGTGTTCCACCGCAAAGTCTCTGTCTTTGCCATGAACAGGTATTTGGTTTAGTCTTTTCTATTTAGCCTTCTTTTTATTTGCATTTCTTTCTTTAATTGTGAAAATTTTAGTGAGGAGAACTTAGTTTAATGTATCAACTTGATTTGTTGGTGACAACAGTGGGTTCATGCAAGTGATTAACGATAAGGATCCCAAACAAACTCTCACCTTCCAAGGTCTGGATTCGAATCCCCTCTTGCCTAGAGACTTGTTGGGTGGCTACAACAGGATACAACAGCTTGTAGTTAGTTAGGGCTTTTGCTGGCACTCTGAGCATGTCGTTGACACCCATAGTATTTAGGGTGTTTGTTCTGCCACTTTTATTGAATAAGAAAATAGATCTTGAAGTGGTGGTAAAAGGGTTTCAATTATGATGGCTGGAAAAAAGAAATGTACAGGGGGATTGGTTGTAAAAGTATTTTCAGTTTGGGGACAATAATTTAATCATTTAACAGGCCTTACATGTTCTAGGAGTGTTGGTTAATTGTTTTGTTCTAAATTAGAAAATGTTCTTTGGATGATTTGAGCGTATTTTGCTTCCATAATTATGTTCTGGGTCGAGTAGTTGAGTTCAGGGAAACAGGAGTTGCATTATAGATTCGTGAACAACAAAATTTGAATCACATGTGTCTCTCTTGGAGTGTGAGCTAAATCTGGTTAACTATGGTATTCACGTCTTTCTGGAGATGCAGTTAGTAAAATGATATTGAAGGGAAAATAATGGAAGGATAAAGAAGAGAAAAACAGAGAAGTTAAGATGATTAAGATTTGTTCTACTGCTAAGTCAAAGGTTTGTCTACATTAAAGTTACTTGTATTTTTCTTTGTTATTCTTTATGTTGTTGCAAGTTTGAGTCTAAGAGTATTTATTGGTCCTTTAAATTTGCAGGACAGGGAGGATTTTTGGAAATAAGAAAGAGTCCAAGTATGCTTCCCAAGAAAATGAAAAATCTGCATTACCAACACGAGAAGTAACTAGATAAACATGACAAAATTCTACCCAAGTCAGTCAATAAAAAAGAGAACTATCCAAGAACTTTGACAACGAAGGCAGTGGGCCTCATAAGGATATGGAAAACAAGGAAAGTGTCAAGCTCTAACCTTTCAAAATGTGTGAAGTGTTTCCTTTTATCTAACTCATGTTGTGCTTTGGATCTTCTAGTACCATTAGGAGTTTAGGAGAAACATTAACAAGTGAGAGTGAAAAAATCTTATAATTATGTTATAGTAAATCTCAGGCTAGTGAATACATGTAATCAAATACCAAGTTTCATTACCCTGCTCTAAATGAGTTTCAGAAGCAAGATCCAATTATTTTGTCAGTTTCTCTCTATATATCTTTTAGTCAAGTTTGGATATAGTTTTCTCTTTTGGAATTGCGGTTATTTATAGTCTTCAAGTTCTTGATCTTGTCCATCTAAAACTAATATCCAGATTATACTGTATATCTTTTATAAAGCCAGAACCGGGGGATTGCATTTAGATTAATTTGTACGGTGTAAACAACAATATACAGTGATGATAAGATACTGTCACCAAATTATTGCTTTTAGTGTTAGTTCTGCTACGATCTGTACCAAAATATTAGTGTTAATATTGAAACTTTGATTGCTTACTAGGTTGTTTTTTAATTTTTCAACCAATCATGAAACATCAATTGAGTTACTGGCATTGACATTAATTTTACAAAATTTTAGATTTTAGTGTTTTCCACAAGTAATGATAGCCCTGACATAAGATCTGAGAACTTAAGCTTTAAATTTCATGTTGTTGTTGACTGAGTACTTTTAACCATAAGAAGTTTGTTCATTGAAAAACTTAACCCATATTATTGGATAAGGACCAAAAAAATAGTGGGATTTAAGTGTAACAAAGTTTAGTCCTACCCCTAACTTTCATTGGTATCTATGTCTAATGATCATGGAGTTTAGCAGTTTGGATCAAACTATAGATAACTAATCCAACAGATCAAAGAAAATTTGCACCGTCAACAAATCATTCAACCTATTTTTTTAGCTATTTGGCAGGGTTTGAAATGGCTTTAAAATAACTAAAATTTAGTATGAGTGCTTCAGTTTCATCTGATAATGTTACTCTGTAATTTCATGGTCTTACCACAGAATTGGGAATCCTCAGTTGAAGAGGTTGGGTTCATCTCAAGCATGACATATGTCTAAATAAGGAAGTGGTAAGAGTTTTGGGGTTTCACCTATGGTCAAACCTCTGCTGAGAATTTGGGTGAAGATTAGAAGTGATGAGTCTATACATAAGTGTTTGATATTTGGTTTCTCCTTTAGGTGATATTTTTCAATGCTGATGCTACACCATGTATTTGGACCTTGATCTGGTTCTTAAAATTTGAAGGAGGCACATCATACAAAGTGATCTCAATGAATTTAACCCGGTGCATGAAGGTGTTGGCTAGCCTGATGGTTGATCATTGGGTTTCCTATCTCTCAAGTTAAAAATTATGGAAGTAGGTATTGACATGTGTTAGATGATATTTGTTGGAAGCCCCACATCGACTAGAGATAAGATCAATTTAGAGTATATATGTGGTTGTAAACCTCATCTTACAAGCTGGTCTTGTGAGATTGAGTTAGATTTAAAGTCCACTTCTTAACATGGTATCAAAGTCATGGGTTAGAGTCTATCTTAGCGAGATTTGTGTTTATTGGGCATATCATTCCATCCCCTATCGGACCACCCATTAATGTCTAGTTTCACTAGACATCATCTTACAAACCGATTTTGTGGGGTTAAGTTAGACTTAAAACTCATTTCTTAACAATATTCCCTTCCTAACAAGGTCACTCTTTTTATGCATTGTATTTTGTTTCACCATATTTAGTCTGATGAAGCAGAGTCTTGTCCCCAAATTATAGTAGGAGGTGATAAGATAAACTTGGCAAATCTACCAAGATAGACTTTGATACCATCTTGGAAAGTGGATTTAGGCTTAATTCAATCCTACAAAACTAACTTAGAAGGTAAGTTTGCACTCTCTTATATAATACACTTTGGTTATATCTCTAGTCGATATGAGATCCCCAACAAATGATATGCATCATTGTGAAAGGCTAGGAACACGTTCTCTCTCTATATTTATATCATTTATTATTTACATTTAATGTTTTTGATTGACATCTTGATATCATTTATGATTTATATTCAAAAATTAGCTAAAAATTCATGATTTTAATGGGAATTTCATACCTTCGGTTACGAGTTTAAAGTTTCTTTGTATTTACCAGTTAAAGTCAATTGCGCATTTATTTACTCCACTTTATCAAATTACAAATGTTTAGGTATTAAATGTAAGTACAAAAGATACAAACCCTAAAGACTCTATATAAGATCTGCCGCATCGCCCCTTTTCCTCGAACACCAAATTTGAACAGCTTGCAAGATTTATCAAATTCAGTAGACTTTAGTAGCAATTTGTTGCAACTAATTGAGGTATGTTCCCTAAATTCTTTATTTTTCTTTTGAATGTCGTTCAGATACCTTTAGAAGTTATTTGCTTTATGCATTTTCTGTGTTCACTTCCAAAGAAGGTTAAAATTGCTTGATCAAAGATTAGAAAACATTTTCCTTAAAAATGTCTTAAAATACATGCCAAAATTTGGATTTATTTTTCATTATCTATTAGAACCCCTGATCAATACTACTAAATCCCTTACAAACCATCACTCCCCCAAAGTTGTTAATGGTTATGTCACTAGCTTTGAAGCCGTGGTGGCAATGTTTATGACTACGACATCATCTAGACAACCATTAACTCTTTTCTAAAGGCTAGTTGGTGTCAAGTCACATTTTTTGCATTGGGGAGGTATCTGATGAGGATGGTGGTTTGAAGTAAGCAATGACACTAGGCATGCTTGACAGTGGTGGGGGAGGTAGAAAAGAGTGATGAGCCAAACAAATATTGAACCAAAAACTATTTTTAGAACATCAAAACAAGAATATGAGATGTTTTGCTAACCAAATGCCCCATTAGAGTTATTTAGTTCTTTGGTTGGAAGTTTTCCTTTGTTTTTACATACAAAGGTTTGGTTTGGTCTCCTCATTTTTGTATTTATTTTCTTTTTTCTAATAATATTTTTCATGTGATGACAAAAGATTGGTATACTCTTGGGTGTCAACTTATCTCAGCTGTCAAGGTACACAGTGATGTCTAACATGAATTTATAAAAAAGAAAAGCCAAATAGTCTTTAAGTATCAATATTAAAATAGTTTCCTTGATACTATTAGTAATCTTGGTTGATTTTTATGAAATGAAATATAGGTGAAACTTTAGTTTCTCAATTCTTTTGGTGTTCCCTTTGACAATTGTTGTTAACAAGATTTTAAGTTATGCTTGTGGTCGCATCTACGTTGTGTTGTGAATATTGTGGGAGACATGAAGTGATATGATGTGGTTGGAGAGTCTCTTCAAAACAGTGTCTAATGATGTTAAACCTTGTGTTGTTTGTAAGTTGGCTTGGATAAATTTGGAGAAGAAAAAACAACGCTGTCCACTTCCATATTTTTTTTTTCTTATTTTTCATTGTATTAATCAATCAAATCAATTATGATTCGGTTCAATGTAGGCCTAAGTGGTTTTGATTAAATAAATGCTATGTTAACTATTAATTTTATGTATTTTTTATGAAGTTCTTTTAATATAAGACACGATGTGTAATTATAAAATAAACTATACATTAATCCAAAATTGGATTTTAAAGAGCGAGCCATAGTGGAGTGGAATAACCCCTGCATGCTATTCCATAGCGAAGTGGTTTACAGTAGTGGTCTGAGCAGACAGGATAGCAACACCATGGGTTGATTCTGTAAAAAAAAAAAATACCCTTTTAATAGTGACATTTTGGGCTTTTTGGGAGAGGGTATAATTTTTGGATTTCAATTTCCGAACATGAAATCTACAAATATGAGTGTAGTGAAAATGATAAAGAAGAAAACTTGGATTTAGAAGATGATGATTCCTATCAGGAAAGCTAGTATTTGATTAACAGTGATATAGAGATAATAAACGTATAAACATAAAAAATAGTAGTCTGTACTTTAGAGAATAAAATAAAGTAAAAAAGGAAAAATATAGTATTCATAAATATGTAAATTTATATGGAATCCCATTATTTCCCCATCAAAATCAGCAATCTAATGGAGATTAATTCATGCCGATATTCCTACTAATGAAAATTTAAGGAAAAGAGAGATCAACATTGTTTCCCATTATTCCTACTTTTGAATAGGTGGTTATATTGTATGGGCCTGCTTAAGGAGATGGGGTTGAAGGTTTACATATATAGAGAGAGGGTAATAGATGTGCTGCCTTACTTGCCTTCTTTTCTTAGTATTGCTTTTTCTAGGACACATACCATTTACTATTTTATAGGTTTTTGCTTTTTGTTGATGGGTTTGGTTTCCCCCACCCATGTCTTGTATATGTTTTCTTTCCTTCTAATAATCTAATATGTTGCAGCTGATTGATGTTATCTGGGGTACTAACCTAGTTAGGATAGTACACAGCATAGTGATGCTATAGCATACTTGCTTTTAATGAAAAAGGGGTTTGAATGTATGCTAATTTCATGAATAAAGTTATCTATATGCATAGAAGTTTCGTTTGGTTTCAAAATTGGATCCACAAGCGAATTAAAATTTCTTCTTTTTTCATTCATGGTATTTTTGGTATGATCTTTTTGTCGTTTACATAGGATTGGCCTGTTTATACTTTAGTTCAAAAAAATTTTAGTGCTATGACAACTTGAAAGGCAATGTGCAGTAAGGGAGATCATACTTATTTTTAATTCATTATATTACTTCATAATATAATTGTAAATTCAAGATCAAGGGTTTTAATTTCGGTAGACCAATCAAATATATTTGAGTTATCCTCAACATTATAGTTTTATCTTTACAGTCTCTGGATCTCTCTAATTCTGATGTGTATTCAATTCACTCATGTGTCATTTTTGAACGTCTTCTAGAATCACTTGCTATTCCCGCCTCTTTTTTTTGCATCAAAAAATACTCCATGCTCACATTAGCTACAGGGATTTCAACTATTTCCTATCCCTCCCTTAGAGTTTGGGTAGAGAGTTCAAAATGTTGTGAGGGATTTTTTGTTGTTAGGAGGAGAAAACATCTTGATTGATGTTACAAAATTAAGAGCTTATTGCTGAAATGCTTTATAAACGATAGTTGATTAATGTGATGTGTATAAATGTAAAATCTCCTTTCTTGTTCTCACTCGACATTTTTTTGACCCAGATATACTTCCTTTCATATATTCTATAAAATGGATTCAAATATGTTCCACTCAGCTGATTCAAGGAAATACTATTGTCCAGTATTGGGTTTGAAAATTTTAGTTTTAGATAACAACCTGAGATGCCTTGCAGCAGTATCAAAAATGCTTGAAACGTTAGGATATGAAGGTAAATAGCAGTGAACACATATTTCTAAAAGCTAAAGTTATTTTTCTTTTATATATACATGGCTTATATACTGTTTAATTGCATTTGAAATATCTTTGCAACCTCAACTTCAGATGTTCTGCAATGTCATATATTAACTTTGAAGGTCAGTATGATTATTTGTAGCGACTCAAATGATGATAACTTAATCTTTGAAAGTCAATATGATTATTTGTTGTGAATCAAGTGACGATAAACTAATCACATTCATAATCTCTGTGCTGTCACTCAACAATGTTCATTGTTTGGTGAACTACATTCAAACCCAGTGTGGTTTGTTAGTATTACATTCACACCCATTTTGCTGCTTTTATATGTTAGTAATATCATATAATACTTAGTTGTCATAACTTAATTTGCATGATAACGCGTTGGACACAAGTTTAAAAACAGTTCTTGGTCCTTTTAGTTTTTCCTATAGGATGCATGTTCCTGTCTCATGAAAGCATTGCACTTTGGACAGCTTTTTTTTAGCCTCGTTGGAGATCAAATAACTTAAATGATACTTGATAAGATAACATATATATAGATATGCTTGCTGAGGTCAGAATATCTTGTTCGTTAATAATTTCCTCCTGTTTTGTTATCAAAGCTTATAATGTTTGAGGGATTAGAGATCCTCCAATATGACTTGGTTCTAACATCCACAACTACAATTCTAGTCACACAATAAATAAAGTTTAGCTAAAAAATAATGCATGTAAAAGTACATACAAAATGAAGTGAGTAAAAATTTTCCAGGAAACTTAACTCTGGCCCTGACTATGCATATAAATTGTGCGTACATGGATCTTTCCCTTAGGAGATTATCATATGATTTGATTACATAATGTAGTGTAGCAATAATAGTTGTTTTTAATTTTATTAGTTGAGGCCAAAACTATGAGGGTATTATTTCCTCTTCTCGCTAGTTAATGAACTTGATGACTTTCACAGTATATAATTATTGTTTTGGATTGGTTTATTTCTTAACATTTCCTACTTTCATGTACTACTAGTTGTGACTGCTTCACTTGCTTCTGAGGCATTATCCATTGTCAAGGAGAAGAGGAATGAGCTTAACCTTGCCCTTGTCGAGGTTCACTTACCTGACATGGGGATAGTTCTGTTGTCTCAGAAAATAAGAGAATTAACAACCATGCCATATTTCCGTTAAGTTCTCAAATTATCTTTGGCTTGTTTTACTTGTAACCACAATTGTCATTCATGATTTCAATCTTTAACTGACACTGTCGGTTTATTGTTTCTGTAGTTATGACGGCTAATAATGGTACTCTCGGAGAGCTGTTTGGATCTAAACTATGTTTTGAAAAACCAATTAAGATTTCGGATTTAAACAATCTGTGGAAATATGCACTGTGGAAGATAGAAGATGGAAGAGTAACAACGGTAGAAGTAGAAGGCTTTGGGAGGCATCAGTCACAGGAAACTATTGTAAATACCAGAGAACAGACTCTCCAAAGTGTCATAATTGGAGAGCGTAATCATGAATCATTAATGCTGGGTAGAAAAAGGCTCAACCAGACTTATGATTCAAATATGAAGTTCTTCGGAAGTGAAGGTGCTGAGTTGGCGAGAACCAGTGGTAAGTTTGGTCTTAGTTTATTTATTTATTTGTCATTTCTGCTATAGCTGCCAGCTATAAGGGTAACACTTGCTGTTTTTCTTAGGAGAAGCTCTTCCAGATCAAAGAAATCAGTTTAGGAAGGTGTCAGGACTTGCAATACAAAATATTGAAAGTCATTTTCAGGTCTATTCTTTTCTTTTCAATAAATTCCCTTTTACTTATGCAGGCTTATACCATGGCATGGCCTGTGAGTGAAGAGTTTATTTCTGTTATTGAACTATGATCACCAAGTTATATGACGGAAACCTTACTGCTGCATCAAGGTGTTTCAAAATAGGCAGACTATACTTGAAAGTTAGTTGTGCTTATTAAAAGTCGGCAATGTGGTTTCAGTTATATTTCATTTCCTAGCTTTATGAAGCTGCTAAATAGTATAGTTTGGAGTTTTGTTTCAATATTGATTGTGTTCAGGACGTGAGGAAGTTATAAAGTCGGTTACAAAGTATTCATAATATTTTGTGTGGGATTATGGTTGCAAGATTATCTGCAATAGTAAGGAAATATAATAGGGAAAGGCCCTCATGTTTCTTAGCATTTTCTCTTTAATACAAAGTTTTGAAGGGGAGACTTTTGGATAACAGCATTTTCTCCTTTCCTTTTTCACCATTCAAGATTCAATGACAGAAGCATACTCTCTTTCTTTCTCTCTCTAAATTGTCATACTCTATCTCTAGATTTGCAACTTATATTTTTAGATTCATATATGTTTTAGCTGACTGCAGCCCTAGTAATTATTTCAACACACTGCTAGTTAGTCTCCACTTGATTGAGGATTATGATGTTTTACTTGAATCATAACCTATATGTATATTTATCTATTTCAGCAATACTTGACACAAGGTAATCCAATTCAACAACACTACAATATGCATTCTTCTAATTTGAATATGGGATCGTTCCAGGCTGACAATGATAATAGGAAAAGGCGTCAATTGCAAAACCATCCTATTCATATCTGTGAATGCATGCATAAGCATTCTCTACGCAATCCTTTACTTGATTTCCTAAATTCAAGTAATCACACATCAGCTTTTGGAAAAAATCAATTTTATCTACATAATGAACCATATGGTGTTTCACGTTACACACCTGACTGTGGTGAATTTATGAACAATGAAAATGCTATTGATGGAAAAGTTTTCAGTGAGGAGACATGCATCTATTGTGTGGATGATTTTTCAGGACAAAGTGAAATGAACTTTTGTACACTATCATCCAATGACATGAGTCACCAATTTTCACCATCACTTCCCGTTCCTCTACTACCAACAGATGGAAAAGAAGATGACATCTCTGAAACTAAAGCAGATGAAATTCTTTATCCTCCAAATGGAACTCAAAAGTTTAGTGATGAGGATTTAAATACCTGCTTATCAATGTATAATAATCCCTGGTACGAAAATGCATGCATCTTCATGATATTACATTTTGTCCTATTCCTATTATCATTTAGGCTATTCTCCATTCTTATCCTTCCTTTTCTTTTTGTTGACTTATGTAGAGAATTGCTGAGTGATACTGTTGCTTTGAGCTGTGGAGGACTTTGTGGAGAGCTTCAAGAAAATAGAGTTCACATAATGATTGGTGGACCTTTGTTTTGTACTTTTATATTTATACTTTTGTCTTATCTGATTCTCGATTGAATATTGTTACAGTGTTTCGGGGCTTGACTAATGGCTAATTGAAAAGTTTGCTTGACCATATTAATTATCTTTAATAACAAACATGTTTTTATTATTTTGAAGCATTCATGTGAAATGCTATTTCAATTGAGGATTTGGGTTCCTGATCTGTATTTTATTTTTTATTTTTAAATGTTTACTAAAAACATTTTACTTTCTTTTACATAGGACTTTATTATTTCATTCTGTCTTTTACTACTTTTAGATATTAATTTTATATTACAGTATTTATTTTGAAGGTTGATGTCTATATTATTTATTTTGTTATTTTAACTTTATTATGATTGTATTACTATGCAGTGGTAGTTACCATATTAATCAGCCCGATGAAAATAATGTTTAATTTGGTTGAAAATATTTTCAGATGTAAAATTAATTCATGGCATAATGTACAGCAGATTTTAACAAGTTAGTGTAGCAGATTTTAACTAAGAATTTTACAATTTAACAAGTTAGTGTAGCAGATTTTAACTAAGAATTTTAAGACCTAGGTTATAGTTTTTTGTCTTAGGTAATAATAGTTTACTGATTAATCCAAAATAACCTTTCCCGAACTGTATTTAAATATATAACATTTTTTTATCAACTAGAACGTGTATAACAACAACACTTTGATTATTTAATAAAACAAAATACTTTTAAATTATGGGTTAGAAAGAAGTATATGGGTACAGGAAGAAGAGGCTAATCTCAACTCAAAGAGCAAGCTCAGAGCTTGTTGACCATTTAACTTTCTTAGTATAGTCCAAAGTATTCCCCGTAATATTTACTTATTGATTAAAATAAAAATTAAATATATTGTTTTTTTCAAAACTATTATAAAAAATTGTGCTTTGTTCCTAAACTAAATTATAATATATTTCATCTCTAATTTTATGAAAATCATATAAAATATCATTTTCAGCAAACATGTAAAAGTTATATTATAGTCCATAATAGAACTTTGTTTCTCACATGAAACACCTTACATGTCATTTATTAGAAAGGATGTTTTACATGATTTTCAGACATTAAATACTTCATAATTTGTAAAACAAAAATTACAATAATTTAGAGACGAAAAACCAGCATTATATAAAACTGCATAATACAAAGTCAAGGACCAAGGGGCATAAAAGAAAGATATGGAATATATAATAGGTGAATATCTCCATTTCATTGAATGAGGTGATTGGGGAAATGTAATGTAGACAAATGTACAACCTCATCCATACACAACCTTGAGGATAATGCACTTAATCCTAAGCACTTAAAAGTCTAAGATAATCATCGATTATAGACATGGCAGATGATCGATATCCAGAACCAAAGAGATTATAATGATTTAGATAATGATACAGCATATAAAGGTCTCTCCTCTCCTCAAAGCCTGGTTGTTTAGGCATCACCTGCAGAGATCATGTGAAATTGTTTTCAGAAAAATGTTGCTTTTGGAAGATTATGAAACCAACATTTCACATTCCAACCCAAAAGCAAGATGGTGTTTCTTTGAAACATGGCAATTGTATCCGGATAGAAACTAGTTTGATTCAGAAGCTAAATACATATTCACAAAAAAACCATATAATATAACTAACTTTGATAGATGTTTGTTGACAAAAAGCGATTTGGTTGGCCTGAGAAACATTGCTGGAAGCTTTTGTTTAATATAATCTGATCTTACATAAACAAAAAAGGCCACACATTGTGGTTGGTCTAATTTAAGAAGTTTACCACAGAATAATATTTTGATTGAACTTACTAGTGACATACACAACTAAGGTATTAAGAGTGTCAACTTTCAGACACAAATATGGACAGATGGAACTCGAGTGGAAACACAATTACCAGAAAAAGAAAACAAAATTAATCAGCAGACAATGAGACAACTGGGCAGACATGTCAAGAGACATGTGACAAATTTGAGTTTTCGAAATACACAGGCTCTGCTCTATAGAATCGATGTAATAATTACAACAATCTCAAATATTGAGATAACCATAATTATATGATTATGGCTGCCTATTTACAAAAAACCAGACACTAATTACATACTTTCCAATAGAGACGAACAACAAAAACAGAAGAAAAAAAAATCCACAATGTGAGAAAATCTTGTGTAATATTATTATGAATCTTTTATACCATATGTCGGAAAACAGTATCACCTTAAAATAAGAATCATAGAATGAGCCTCCAAAGCCAGCACACCAAGACATACCGAATTCTGCTTCACTGTGTCCATCTGCAGAATAAAACAACAATAGCCACAACTGTCAGTTCTTTTTTTCTCAAAGCTCGTACGATTATTATAGTCTTACATTGCATGTTTGCATTAGCCACACTATGGCCAAATTTAGAAGACCTTGCTGGCACTTAATAGTTCTGGGGATGCAACCTAATTGAGCTTTGCTTCCAACTCCCCATCCTTAACTCAATAAGGTCTTCCAAAATATGTTTAATAAAATATTAAATTAGGCTAAAATTTTGAGCCACGAATGGCTTTGAAAAGTTCACTTATAGACATGGCATTACAACTCATTTAGAAGTCTACTCTTTACCAAGTTTCAGCAATTTAAAATTTATTTCAACTACTTTGACAGCCAATTGTACTGTGAGCCACATATATCAAAAGTCACAATTTTCTGAATTCAAACAAGACCCTCTTACTTTTCCTTTGTGCTTTTGTGTCCCTACGGTACAAGGCTTTTGTTGCTGTATTTTAGGGAGTTAAATTATCCCTGACACGAATTTCAACCTCTAATCTGGTTCCAAACTTGAGCTGCCATACCATACAAAAACCTTATGTAAATGCTTGACTTACAATAACATGCAGGGTCCAATATGACAGGTTCTCCATTTTTGTTAGAACTAATGTTTCCACTCCAGAGGTCTCCATGGAGTAAGCATGGTTCTATCTCCACATTGACAAACAGGCGTCCCATGCTTTTCACTAGTCTCTGTCCTATAGAGCAAGTCAAGCGATATGTATGTTGTCATTTTGAGAGTTCCAATACAAACAGAACATTATATGTCAACAATACTAGTAAAGAATCAAAATTATAATGAACAGAAATCATGAACAAATGGCAAGTTTGAGTAACATAGCTAATAATGCTTGATTGTACTTAGTTTCTCATGTAATATTTCTGCCATAAATACATTTCTTACCAGAGGTTTAGATTATAGATTAAATTAATTATTAAATGTTTTGAATGCCTTAATAATTTCTTCCCTCAAGGTACTACATTCTTACTTCCAGTTAGACTCTCAAGGACATTTGTTCTAACGGTTACTCCAAGAAGAATTGTGAAAACAGGAAATGGTCACTAAAGGAAAGTTGCACGCCAACTAATAGCACTACCTCTAAGTGTGAAAATATAACTTGTCAAGGACCTTCTACGATCAAGATCATCAGCATAATATGAATCACAAAAAGCTCTTCTCTGATAATCCAGCAGATGTGATTACAAAAGCTCTTCCATCATTAAAGTTCAAGTATTGTTTGGACTTAGTTGGAGTTACAAATGTAACTTGACATTAGAAGTAGGTGGAGCAACATAGAGGAGCTAGGAAAGCTATTTGACATATGGAATTCAAGCCAAGATGGAGATTTGTAATGTATGGCTTAAATCCATTTATATATATAGTCAATAGTTACCATTCATTAAATTAATGGTTTGGTTGATATGAATCGTTCATAACTAGTGGCTTATTTTACTTGTATTCTAATAAAAATAGATACATAGGATTCTAACAAATCAAATCAAGCAGAGAAGAGAAAAACAATCCATAGAGAGCATACAGAGATAAAGAATTCACTGAGAATTCTTCTTTGTATTTTTTGTTCTTTTCATAATAATAGAGATTCTTAAAGCCACCTATTATTGGAAGATGTCAAATATGGATTTAACCATAACAATATATAATCTCTGCATAAACTAAGTTTAGAAAAGTCAATTTTACTTTTTTCTTCTTCTCTTTCTATCCTAATAGAACTTGTGGAAAAACTCGTCTAAACAGACTCACAAGGATAAAATGTTATGTACAAGCTAGAATTAATTAATGGGAAGAATAGTAGTATCAGAACAAATTGACCTTTTTCATAAATGGTTCTGTCACCGAATTGGTCCAATAATAACTTCAACTGGTAACCCAATCTATGCTCTCCATAAAATTGAACCCAATCTGATGACCAGGTATTAATTTGTGGAGTACTACAGCATAATATACATTACATTCTCAGCAATCAATTAGAAGAAACAAAAGATGATAACTGATAACAGTAACATTTACAACAACAATGATAATTTTCATGAAGAAGGTGCATTAAACCTGCCAATGGTGTTATCTACATCGAAACCATAGCCTTTACTGGACTTTCCAGCTTTATGCATTTCAGCAAGCTTCCTCCCTAGTTCAGACTGAGAAGCACCAAATGAAAATTAAGGAGCATACACTTTCCTAATCAGAAGTAATTTCTAGGTTTCTCACCTGAAAGCCTCTAGATGCACCAAATTGTATGAATTCCATGATGATGAAAGAACCACCAGTAGGTAGCGGTCCAAACTACAACTCCTAGCAGAAAGTCAACTCAAGCTCGCTCCAGCATGATATAGATATTAAATACTAAATTATAGCTCTCACAGACAAATGTTAAGTATTCTCACCTTATACGGCTTAGGTACACAGATAGTCCTGGTTTCATACATAGCTCCTAAACCAAGAGCCTCCGCTTCAAACATGGATGGTCCAATACTCCTGATATAGAGTTTCAACTTTCAACCACATAGAACTTGTCATATATAAGAAGCAAAGGAATGAAGCTTTTGCTCCAATCCAAGATGATCGAAACAACACAACACATTCAAAACCAAAAGTTAAATCATAAGGCAAAACTCATCAACTCAACCACTAAATCAAAAATAGAAGTTCCAATCCCCCCATCCGCTATACCTGTTTGTTTTAACAAAGAAGGAACCAACATCAGTATCATAGCGACTGGCAAGATTGATACAGCCACCACCAACAGGGCTAATTTTTGTTATCTTTGTAGCTTTCCCTTCTGAAAGAATCCACTCACGAACCGGATCCTCACTCATGCTCATGCTGAACTCTAGCAAAGAACTATAAACTTAGAAACCACAGTTATCTTTCATCAAATAATATATATTTAAATTAAATAACTCAAAACAAAGTACAATTTTGTCCAAAAAAAATCAAACAAAAATACAATTTTCTTCCGTTTTCGTACATACCCTTCTAACAATTGCAATAAGAACTGTAAAAAAGAGAAATTGCGTATGATGGATAAAACTGTGATTTGCTACAAATGCATAGACATCCCATAAAATTGTTTTAGACAGTGATTGACAATGTGTTGTAGAATAAATGAAATTAGAATGTACTGAAGTAACGCAGTGCACGCACTTGGTGATGATTTAGTGGTTTTGGTGAGAGAAGATGGAAAACATGGAGGAAGTGAAGTGAAGCATGTCGAAGAGGATATCAATCTCATGTTCACCTATCTACTTCCTTATTCTATCTTTTCTTCTTTATACTTTCTTTATACTAACAATCGCACGTTCTAACTCACCCTAAAAAATAAAAATAAAAATAATATGGTTCAGTTTATGCCAGAAATAAAATTTAAATACTCTAATATATTATTTTCTCCATAAGATAAATTCTCAATTTAGATCTTAAAATGTTTAATTTTGGGCTTTTTTTTAAATATTGATCAGTCTGAATATATAAAAAAAATACTAAAATTACATCATAAATTTTATGAGATTATTTTATTAATAACACCTTAATGATAAAAAAAAATCTTAAACAAAAAAAGTTTAGCACAAAGAACAATTTCTTAGAAAAAAAATTAAAAATTGTTAGCTAAATGATAAGGATGAAATTTTGATGATGTTTAAATCAAGTCAAGAAAAATCAAGAATTAAAAAGATTTATTTGAATGTTTCTTTTGTATTGTAAAACATTTGTAATAAGTATAATTTAATCTATAGGACTTAGTTTAAGAATAGAAAATGTGTTTTGTGAAATCACTATACCAAACCACTATAGCAAAATCATTATTCATGTGAATAGTAGTTAAACGATTAATATGCATAGTAATCAGTTAACGTTAATCCATTAACATTTAGGTTAATCGATTAACACTAGCTGTTAGTATCCGTTTTGAGTCGTTAAACTATATGTTACTTTGTCTTTTAATGGTTAATCAATTAACACTTAAATTAATTGATTAACATAAAGAAAAATGGCTGAAAATGAATTTTGGAGGTCTCCATGGCTTGAGTCTTTAAATAGACTTTCATTTCTCATTCTTGGAGACGTGGAACACTTATGAAACTTTGTAAAAGCTAGAGATCTTGTGAAACTCTCTAGAGGCTTGGGAAACTTGGTTTTGGCAGAGTTGTTGAAGTGCTGTTGATGTTACTGAGGAAAAGCCTGTCATTCCTTTGTGTGTCGAAGGAGGTGTAGAAGAAATGTTCATCCTTTGTTTGTCAGAGGAGGTGTTCTGAGGTAGTTGTCATCTTTTGTGTATCGGAGGAAGTGTTCATCCTTTGTGAAGATTCAGAGGAGATGTTCATCCCTTGTGGTGTTTAAGGAAGTAAGTCTCGTCTCTTGTGCGTCAAAAGAGGTGTTTTCTAAACCTTTAAACTTGTATCTGTGTGATTGTATGTTTATCGGTTTTGTGATAGTGAATTATTTCTCTTGTTTTAGAGATTAGCAACTGGACATAGGGTCTGTTGATCCTAACCAGTAAAAAATTCATCTATGCAAATTTCTCTCTACTTTACTATTTTCCTTTGCTAATTTTATTTGCTTAGTAAGTTTCATTGAGAGAAAATTTTATATTTATCATAGTCAAAACTATAATATCTTAAGCAAAATTTTCACTTATACATGTTTAAACTTATATATCCTTATTCAACACATTTCACAAACTGAAAAAGAAAATGTTAGACATGGCAAATTTTTAAAATTGTTAACATTGGTATCCTAGCTAAGAATGATATTGAAATTTCTGTCATATAAGTAAATCTAGTTATGTAGATTTGATTGATAGGCAAGTTTTAATTGTTGATTGATAGGCTGAATTATAGAGGCTCGTAATTCATAAATATGTATATTTCCTGCTCTACAAAAGGGTGTTGCTCCCTTCACCTCCCCAAGTGGGTCTTGCACCTCCCCACTATTTTAATTTATTTCAAAAATATTCTACACCTCTCCACTATTTTCTTTTACACCTCCCCACTATCCTCAACAATCTTTCCCTTTCTCCCTCTACATTAATGGAGCATTCACATGGTTCAGATTTGAATTTGTGATATATTACAAAATATAAAATTCAGAGGAAACTTCAATATTAGTACTTCTACCATTTCCATTTTATAAAATTAAAAGTTAGATGCAAATACAAAATAATAAACATAATA
>NW_014542031.1:253228-258676 GCF_000741045.1 Vigna radiata var. radiata | reverse complement strand
TATATAAACATTTTTCTAGAAATTTAGAACAAAATTTTACCATTTATTAAGTAATTTGAAAAGAAAAAAATATATTCAACAGCGAAAATCAAACTTATTTAAGAAAATATATCACAAGTTGAAATTTGAGTCATGTAAATGCTCCATTAATGAGTCATGTAAATGCTCAGTTAATGTAGAGAGAGAAAGAGAAAGATTGTTAAGGATAGTGGAGAGGTGTAGGGTATTTGGAATAAAATAAAATAGTAGAGAGGTGTAGAATATTTTTGAAATAAATTAAAATAGTGGGGAGGTGCAGGACCCACTTGGGGAGGTGGAGGGAGCAACACCCTCTATACATTGGGCAAGTATGTTCTCGTTGGGCAAGGTTGGAGTCAGAGAGCTACTGACTTAATTGTCGTTGGGCGAGATATACTTGTTGAGATATACTTGTTGAGACAAACCAAAGTATGTGGATTCCCTGACTTGACCTTAGTTGGACGAGCTTAAAATTAAAGAATTACTATCTTATTGGTCGTTGGGTGAGAAAATCTCGCTGGATACGATCCAAAATCAAAGAACTCACTAAATTAATAGTTGTTGGACAAGACAAATTATGCTAAACTATATTTTTTTTCTATATTTTTCATAACGGTTTAATATTTTGTCATTTGAGTGTGATAAATAATGAAAATAATAATTAAGGATTTAGGGTTTAATTGCAAATAGGAAAGGGTTGATGGTGTGCAGAGTCCTTACATTAAAAAAAAAACATAGGATATGATCAAATAAACTAAACTCAACTAAAACAAGAAAAACTAAATTACAATAAAAAATAAAAATTAACTAAAATTAACTAAATAAATTAAAATAAAATAAAATAAGCTAAACTGAGAAAAAGTTGAACAAAATAAATACCTATAAATAGATATGCCCTTTCTCAATTTAATAAATATATTTTTTATAATAATTACTTATTATGCTTCAGATTATTTAAAATTAAAGAATGTAGAATAAAACAAAATTGAAAAGAAATATTCTCATTTAAATATGAGAAGAAAATACATTTAGTGGTAATACATTGTTCCAATTTTATCCACACATAAAGGTAAAGGAAGGAAATTTATAGCAAATTTAAAAAGAATAACAAATGAGTTTGAAGATAACTATAGTTCATATTTGGCAAGAACATCAGCTGTTGATCTCTCTATATACATGATTCCAAGAACTATAATGAACATTGACAGTCATATGTATTATTGAAGAAACAAGAGCATAAAATTGATGAGTTTGTTGGATGACTCTCCGATTAATAAGTTGGATAGTTGATAGTGAATCANTTTCAATAGTAAGTTGATATATCCCATTGATATGCTTTCATGTTTTTCATCACTAAAAAAAATATGTCACCCTATTGTTGAAGGCATAATTAAGAATCACATTTAAAAACTTGGAAGTAACATTACTACAATAATTTACAATTCTAAAACTCATTTGTTATTCTCGACTATTACTATTATTGATAGAAAATAACATTAATTACCATAATTTGTGAACAATATGACTTTTCTTTTTAATTCAAAATCAATACTTATTTAGAAAAAAAGAATAAAATAAGAAAATTTTATCATTATCAACATTTTAATGCAAAAGGATAAAAGAAATTCATCTTATCATTCTTAAAATTGTTGTGTGTCAATCTATCAGTGTAAATTTGGACATTCCCTGTGGACAATTACCATTCAACCAACATTTACATGTAGTCATTGATGATCTTTGAAAAGTCTTCCTTGCTACCTCCATACTTTGTAACAATGAAAAGTAAGCAACTGTATTTACATATAACTCTTTTAAGAAAATGATAGTTGTCAAGAAAATGGAAATGATGATTTTAAGAAAATGGAAATGATGATTTCAAGGAAATGTTGATTTGATATCTCTTGGATATGTTTCATTTATATAGTGAAATGAAATATCATATAATAAAGAATTATAAATACAAATAAAATAAGATAATAAAAAAAAATAAAATCAAGATGTAATAATAAAAATAAAAGATAAAAATAAAATAAATTACAAAAGATAAGATAAAAAAAATTAAATAAAGATCACCATCAACCATATTTAATTATTTTATCTTTGATATAAAATAAACCATTAAAATTTCTTTATTATTAACATGAATAAAAAAAAATACCATTCTAAAAAGAAAATACTTTTGCAAATCAAATACTCCAAATTTATAAAATTCTCTGCAACCCTATTCGAAAGTACTAATAATATAATACAATCTTAACCTAATTGCTATACACAGTAATATAAGTTAAATTTATAGAATATCATAAATTTCATATTATATTTTTCTAGACTCGATTCTCTACAACCTCAAATAAGCTTCAA
Source organism: Vigna radiata var. radiata (assembly GCF_000741045.1). Classification (NCBI taxonomy): domain Eukaryota; kingdom Viridiplantae; phylum Streptophyta; class Magnoliopsida; order Fabales; family Fabaceae; genus Vigna; species Vigna radiata. The sequence goes on along the minus strand of NW_014542031.1, from coordinate 256,297 downwards.
CCAGCCAATGCACATTCAAATTGTATTAAGTATGAAACTTAGAAATATTAAATTATATAACACCATAAATCAATTAATAAAAAATTTGCTCGTGTAGTGTACTTTTAATTGTCAAAGTGTTAGGTTAATTTTGTAATGAACACAAAAGACTTATGGGGAAGAATTATTAGCAATTGAGAGTGACTCTTGTATATTCAAATAATATTAGATACAATTAAGTTTTACATAAATATAATTCAATTTATAAAAGACGTATTTATGAGTGCAAATAAGGTGTTAAGTTGACTTCTTCTTTTCCTTTGCCTCAAATAGGTATTTTTGTACCTCTTCAACTTTATTCCTAATGCTTTGAATGACAATAGGATAGGTACTATCCGTGTTCGACTCAATCCATTATCTGTTAAATTTAGAAAGGATTGAGCCAGAAAATTGTGTTCCCTTTTACTGGAGAACTTTCATATATATACAAATAATTACAATCTGTCAAGCTGATTTTCAGCCCACTAAATAAGCTAAAATATCATATACATTTATTACATTTAATTATCCTAATTAAGAGAATAACCAGCCTACTAAATAAGATAAAATATCATATACATTTATTACATTTAATTATCCTAATTAAGAGAATAATCGTTGCATATCTTTTCCGTTCATTGACATCCCCCCTCAAATTGATGCTGGTGAATCTACAAGCATCAATCTGCCAAGTAGAAAATTGTGACACTGGCGTGGCAATGATTTAGTGAAAATGTCAGCTATTTGAACATCTGTGGAGACATGTGGTAGAGTGATGACCCTACGACCATATGCTTCTCGGATAGAATGACAATCGACCTCAATGTGTTTCGTCCGTTCATGGTAAACTGGATTTGCTGCAATCTGTATGGCACTGGTGTTATCAGCATGTAGTGGAATAGGTTGTGCTTGAGAAACTCCAAGCTCTGTAAGAAGACCACGTAGCCATGTTATTTCAGAACAAGCAGCAGACATTGCGCGATATTCTGCTTCAGTGGATGACTTGGAAACTGAGTTTTGTTTCTTACATTTCCATGAAATAGGAGCATTCCCTAGGAACATACACCAGCCAGTAGGTGATCTCCTAGTGTCTGGACAACCAGCCCAATCAGCATCACTATAAGCTTGGAGTTGAATTACCAGGAAAGAATAAACCATGACCTGAGGTGCCAAGGAAATATTTAATGATACGCTCTACTACTGAAAAATGGAAGTGCCTTGGAGATTGCATGAACTTACTAACAATGTGTACAACATAAGAAATATCAGGGCGAGTGATAGTCACATAGATGAGACTACCAACTAGTTTCCGACATTGAGTGGGATCGTCAAGAAGCTCTCCTTCATGTCGCCTATATTTAACATTAACTTCCATTGGAGTGTCAACAGGGGTAGCATTGGTGAGTCCCGCTAGCTGGACCAAATCTTGAATATATTTATGTTGATTTACAAAAATACTTTCAGGATGGTAATGCACCTCTAAACCCAAGAAATAATTGAGATGGCCTAACTCTTTCATGTGAAAAGTTGAATTCAACATTTGTTTGATTCTAGAAATAACATCTTGATCAGAACCAGTGACCACAATGTCATCCACATAAACAAGAAGTACGACGATCCCTTTAGGAGTTCGTTGAAGGAAGAGTGATGGATCATACTGACTTTGATTGAAAGAAAAACCAAGAAGAGTGGAGCGAAAATTTTCAAACCATACTCTTGGGGCCTGCTTCAAAAAGCCATATAAAGATCGTTTCAATTTGCAAACAGTATTCGGGGAGAGAGTCGACATACCACCAGGAAGTGTGATGTAAACTTCCTCCTTAAGGTCACCATGGAGGAATGCATTTTTGACATCCATTTGATGTAATGGCCAAGATTTGGATGCAGCAAGAGCAAGGATAGTTCGCACAATGGTCATCTTTGCAATTGGAGCAAAAGTCTCGTCATAGTCAAGGCCATACTCTTGCTTATTTCCAAGCACAACCAGTCGCGCCTTGTACCAGTCTATGGAGCCATCCGAACGCAACTTTATGGAGAACACAAACTTGCTGCCTAAAGGTTTAAAAGATGGAGGACATGGCACTATATCCCATGTCTGATTTTCTTCCAAGGCGAGAAGTTCACTTTCAATAGCTTTTTTCCAACATTCATTCTGCATTGCCTTTTTATAAGAAGAAGGAATAGGAATAGATGATAATCTTGCTGTCATGGAACAAATATACCTTTCTGGGGGCTTACCAATGCGTGAACTGCGTCGTAAAGGAGCTGGTTCTGGTTCTGGAGCTTGTACTGGATCAACATCCAAGGATGTATCTTGAAGGGGCCCATGGGATTGACCTGCAGAAGAATTAGAAAACAATGGCAAAACAAAAATTGGGGAAGAGAACGAGTCATGATGGTTTGCAAAAAAATATACACTTTCTAGAAAAATAACATTTCTAGAGACCCGAATTCGATGAAGGTTAGGATCATAACATAGAAAGCCCTTTTGATGAGGAGAATAGCCGAGAAAAGCACATTCCACAGATTGTGCAGTGAGCTTGGTGCGTTCTGTGGAGGAAGATGTACATAACATGTACAACCGAAGATACGAAGAGTGGAGTAATCGGGTGGGTGACCAAATAATCGAGTGAAAGGAGATTCATTATATATGGAAGAAGATGGTAATCTATTTATAAGATGAACAGCAGTGGAAAGGGATTCACACCAAAATCATGATGGCACATGTGACTCTAGTAAAAGAGTGCGGACAACATCTAGCAAATGGCGATTTTTCCGTTCAGCCACCCCGTTTTGTTGAGGGGTTGATGGGCATGATCTTTAAGATAAAATGCCATTGGATTGTAAGAATTCCTGAAATAAGTGTGATGTGTATTCCCCCCCCCCCCATTATTAGAGCGAAGAATCTTGATTTTGGAGGAGAATTGGGCCTGGACATAAGCATTAAAGAATTTGAAAGTGGGAAAGACTTCATCTTTTGAGCGCAAAAAATANACNCAAGTGAAACGACTATAATCATCAATAAAAGTTACAAAATATTTGTAATTAGCA
>NW_014542031.1:229829-252631 GCF_000741045.1 Vigna radiata var. radiata | reverse complement strand
CAGATTCCTCGAATAGTTTTTTATATTAGTAAGGAATTGAGCATTGTTGGTCATGTGGTTGGAAGCCCCAGAATCAAAGTACCATGGGGAAGAGGAGTTACCTGATAATCCCAAAGCAGAAAAAGCTGAACTTATCATTTGTTGAACCGTTTCAGGGGTCAAAGTTGGAGCATCAGTAGTAGCATTTGGATGGACAGGTGCGGGATTGGCAGAACTGTTGGGAATAGAAGAAACAGTCGTGGTTGTAAAAGCTGTTGCAGGTCGTCGTGGTGGCCTTATTGGGCATTCTTGTATAATATGACCATCCTTTTTACAATAGTTGCAGAATTTTTTCGGACAGGTTGAAGCATAATGGCCAAATTGCTTGCAACTAAAGCATTGAATAATACTCATGTCATGGCGTCGTGACTTCCCTTGTGCCACGTATGCGACTGGAACAATAGACAGTCTTTGGTCTTCAATGATGGACTATGTAAGAAGACGTTATTATTCACGTAACAACTCATTAAGACATGCATCCAACGATGGGACAAGATCTCTATGCATGAGATTGGACCAGATACCTTCAAAGTCAAATTGCAATTTCATAAGAAATTGGTCACGTTTAGTAATCTCATGAATTCTTTGTAGGGAACTGAGACCTTCGGAAGACAAGTTTGCATAAACTATATCAGTGTATTCAGCCCAAAGGTTCATGAATTGAGAGTAAAAATCAGAGATGGAGAGCCTATCCCGTTTAAAATTAGCGATGTTGTGCTCAAGTTGGAATCGACGAGCTGCATTATTTTGACTATAAATTTTCTTCAGGTAAGACCACATTGTGCTTGCAGTCTTGTAAGGACGAAGATTCGGGACAATGTTCGAATCCACAGAACTTAGGATCCAGGCCATGACTTGAGCATCTTTGACGGCCCACTTAGCATGAGCGACCTTATCTTTGTCTTTGTCAGGAGTGGGAGTGCTGCCATCAACATGACCCCATAAATCTTTTCCGGTGACAAAAATCTCGAATTGGAATGCCCAAGCGGAGTAGTTTTTTTCGTTAAGGCGAATGAACAAGACATCATATTTTTCGGAAGCCATGGAGCTAGGAAAAACAGAGACGAGAAGATTCGAGAATCAAAAGTTCGAAAGTCGAAAGTCGAGAGTCGAGAATCGAAAACACAAGACTGAAAAAACGCAAACTAGGTTTGGGAATCGTAACCTAGACTGATACCATGTTAAATTTAGAAAGGATTGAGCCAGAAAACTATGTTCCCTCTTGCTAGAGAACTTTCATATATATACAAATAATTACAATCTGTCAAGCTGATTTTCAGCCCACTAAATAAGCTAAAATATCACGTACATTTATTACACTTAATTATCCTAATTAAGAGAATACGCTAAAATATCATATACATTTATTACATTTAATTATCCTAATTAAGAGAATAACCGTTGCATATCTTTTCCATTCATTGACATTATCATCCCTAGCTGACTTGTATAAAATAATTTGATGAAAATATTGGATATGAATTCATGATTGGAAAGTTATTTTAGGACTTGATATACTTGATGGAATTCCAAGGAGGAATATCCTTATGAAATGTGTTTATTTTGTGTATGTATTGATATGAGATTCCAAGGTTATATGGTAAGAGTAGGAGAAGATCCTAGTCTAGGAGATTTATCTTAGCCTAAAAGACAAAAGAGATTAACCTTGTGTGTGATATGACGAGACTCATTAACAATGACTTTGTAGAGTAGTAGAGGTCACCACTAATGTAAAATCTTCTGAGATTCTGATATCAATACTTTTATTCAAATAATTGAGTCTAGTTTTATCTTTGTTTGTATAATGTATAACTTTATAATTAAGTTTAGTTTTGTCTTTGTATGTAAATATGAATAAGGTATTATTTTTTATATTCTAACGAACTAAATTTTTGAAAGAGAATGAAACTTTGAAAACATAATTGATAGTTTTCCCTATAATTTTTCTTATATATTGAATTAATTGAAAGGTAAAGATTAATGGACAAGAAAATTGAATACTAAAATAATTAGAAATGAAAATATGGAAAGTTGGAATCAAACTTTAGCAACCTCTTTTTCATGATTACCGGTGACATATATATAGCCTTTTATCACATAAACCAAAAAACATTAATGGAATAAAACAAGTAGCAATTTAATTATCGAAAGGACTAAATGTCTAATTTAAAATATTAGTATGTAAAAAAAAGGTTTAATACCCAACTTTGTCCCTAGTTTGGTTGGCAAATCTCAATTTAGTCCCTCCTTAGAAAAGTGTTTGAAATTGGTTCTTACTTTTAAATTTTTAAGTCAAAATAGTCCCTTCCGTTAAATAATGATAAACGGTGTTAATTTTTTTTTTCTCTCTTCTCATTTTTTGTGCAGTTTTTGTCAGCATTTGCAGTATTTAATGATTATTCTACTTTTCCCAATAAAAATTTAATATGATTAAATAAAAAATTTAATTTTTTAATGATTTTTTTTGTTTTTGTTTAAATTTTATTTTTTATTTAGTTATATACATCATAAAAACAAAATATTATTTAGTTATATACATCATAAAATTTAAACAAAAACAAAAAAATCATTAAAAAATTAAATTTTTTTGTTAATCATATTAAATTTTTTTGAAAAAAGTATAATAATCATTAAATACTGCAAATGCTGACAAAAACCTGCAATGTACAGAAAATGAGGAGAGAGAGAAAAAGAATTTAACACCGTTTGTCATTATTTAACGGAAGGGACTATTTTGACTCAAAAATTTAAAAGTAAAAGGATCAATTTCAAACACTTTTCTAAAGAGGGACTAAATTGAGATTTGTCAACCAAACTTGGGACAAAGTTGAGTATTAACCCTAAAAAAAATACAAATTAGTCTCTTAATTTTATAATTTGAAATCATACTGGTCCTAAAAATACAATTTAGGGTCAAATTGGTTCTGAAACGTTACAGTGACTAACAAAATAGTTTCACAATTCAATGTAATTCCTTTTAAGTTTCTTTAGGGATTAATTCTGTGATACTTCCTCCATTTCATTTTATGTGTACTACAACCTTTTTAATAAATTTTCAAATTAGTTGCTTACTTTTACTTTATCAATGTAGTAGCTGTAATGTTATCAAATAAGAAAAATTCTTTTTAACAATTTTTTTTTTACAATTTTTTGACAACGCATATGTGACAGTTTGTAATTAGTCGTTTTAAATATTTTTTTAGAATAAATTCAAACAAACCAATAAAATAGTGACACATATCTTCTTTTCAAAAAAGTTATTAAAATATCATTACCGCTATCGAATAAAAGCATTAATACGGTGTCTCTCAAAATCTCATCAACAATTAGTTATGAATGTTACCTTTCCCAGGATGTTGAAACGATCTGTATCCACCATCTTCACGAACTCCTTCATTACGAAGGGACTCATAAAAATGGCACCTCGCAATCGAAAAGCCAACGGACACACATGCCACAAAACAATTCATCAATGGGAGTCACATTTCTATATAAATAATTGACATTTTCGTAGAAATATTCCCAACACAAGAAAGATATTTTCAAAAGAAAGAAAAGAAACTATTCTCCTACAAACTTCATTATTGGTTGATCACAATGGCCACAACCGAACCTGAACAGCAGATTTCCTTGAAGCTTGTGGTAACCAAAGAAAGGAACAAAGTAGTATTTGCAGAGGCCGAGAAGGACTTTGTAGATGTTCTCATTAGCTTGCTCACATTGCCTTTGGGAACTATTATAAGACTTGTGCGTGAGGAGTCAAATATGCAACCGATTGAAGTTGGATCACTTACCTCACTCTATCGGAGTGTGGAAAATCCAGACAAAGAATTTCTTAGTACAGATTCGTGCAAACAAATGATACTGCGACCAAAGAACTCAATGGAACGTTGTTGCAAGAGTCTGAAGCTGAAAATCGACGACACAAAGCCCACAGAGTACTTCGCTTGTACCAACCTAGACAATTGTCGATTTAAAAGCCCGGTCTTAATAAGCATGTTCAAGAATAGAAGATGCAGATGTGGGTACATGTTGGACAAACCCATTTCTCTTGGAAGTTTCTCTGTCTTTGATGGTTTTGTTAAGGATGATGATACTTTTTTAATCACAGATGATTTGAAAGTTGTGCCAAACTCATTGAATGCATTTTTTGATCTGTTCAAAAGTTGTGGAGTAGAAAGCCCGTCTTCAGTGAATAAAATGACGGTTACTGTAACCAAAAACCAGGTTTCTTTTATTTACAAATGTTATACTGCTTTTGGTTTTCGTAGTTTCCTATGTGATTATGGTAAGGCTTATGACCCAGGTGGACTGATTTGGACTTATGGCTGTTACCATTTTCTGTTTATAATTTTTACAGGTAATGGATCTGCTCAAAAGTTGTTTGATCTCAACAGCAACTCTGACAAGTGTGTTCTTAGCAAAACCGAGTATTGAAAAATATAGAAAAGTTGAATTTCCTCCCTTTGATGTGAATGAAAATGATAGTTTCAAACTCAACGTGAATATAGTGCAGAGAAAATCAAACGGGAAGATAGTGTTTGCTCAAGGAAAAGAAGATTTTGTAGACTTTCTTCTTAGTTTGCTGACAATTCCTTTAAGAGGAGTGGTACATTTGATGGAGGGCTTTTCTTGTATGTACAACAGCATTCTTAATTTAGATCAAAATTATTGGACAACATATAATCTAAAGAATATGCTTGTGGAACCTTGTCTTGTCCCACAGTTCCTAGTAAGCAACAAGCTGTTCCCAATTTTCGGCTCCAAATATTTTTGTTTTTTCAATTATCTAACTATGAAGCATGAAAATAGTTTCCAAGGATTTAAAGATGTGGATTTTGTTGATCCTAAAGAAAATAGTAAAAATATTGTAAAAGGGCCCACCGTGTACATGGTAACAGATGATTTAGTTGTGACGCCAATGACGTCAACTTCTGTTATATCTTTACTTGCAACTATGAGCATTCCCTTCAGTGACTTGGAAGAGAAAGAGTTTAGCATTGGCATCAAGGAGGTAGGAAAGTAAAAATAGTTAATTATATACATGTTAAGTTTTTTTTCAATATTTACATAATCACATTATCTCTTAATATTGAGAAATGATTCTTTTATACGCCTAAATATTTTACATTTATTTGATATTATTTTTATTTATTTTTTACTTCTTATTTTAAAAACTATAAAACTTTATAATTTTTAGACTATTTTATTTTTGTATTATATATCAAATGAATGTAAAAGTATCTCATGATATCATTACTAGTAAATATTATGTTATGGAAGTAAAGTTGGATTGTTGGTGCAGGGTGTTGGAATACTACAAGCATCATTGACGTCAAAATCAGCCCTTACAACTGCTCTCAGCCACCTGCTAACACAAATTAAGCCGGAGAACTAATTAGTAATATTGTTGGAGTTGCATTCCTTTTAGTTTTAGTTTTGTTTTCTAATTTACATATATAATACTCTCAATTTAGCTTTGTTTAATAATATTTTCAAATTCATTTACTTGCCTTAATGATAATTTGTTTCATTTTGCCCTTAATAGATTAGAGCTGGGTCCACTGTGTATGTTTTTTTGAATGTCAAGTTCACATGTGTGTATATAAATACCTATTAACTTTATAAAATTCATTCTCATATGTACCGTACGGTCACATCATATAAAATATTAATCCGTTGAAAAAATCGAAAGATATTTCTTTGTCAAGTTGTTTTAGAGCAACTATTTTTTTTATGGTAAGTTTTTCCCACACATTTTACAATTTAGTTTAATTTTTATTTATATATATATATTTTTTTTCCTCAACATTATTATTTATATTTAATTATTTTAATCGAATTTAAATTATAAATGTTAAATATTGACCTATCCCGACATATTGATAAACGTTGAAATTATGTCTTAAATAATTTAGGTTCATATTTTATTGTCGTTCATACTTTATTAATTTTTAAGAAAGACTAGGAAATAATCATGTTCATATTTTTTAGTTAGATAACACTTGAAACTCATACAAATTTTTTATCCAAAATTAAATAATAATATTGGTCAACCCAACTCAAAAAATAAATATAAGAAACTATTAAAAGTTTGTGCGAACTACTATCCCACAAAATAAAAATATTTTTGAGAAATTATTTTTGAAACATCTAAAGTTTTTACATTTATTTGACACTATCTTTATTTACTTTTTACTCTCTTTTTTCTTAAAAATCTACAAAACTTTATATTTTTTGGACCATTTTATCCTTGTATACGGTCAAATGAATGTAAAAGTGTATCATGGTATTATTACTCTATTTTTTTGTCAGGATAAGTAAAAGTAAATTAGCGTGGGCTTAACAGATTCGAAAATTATATGTTAACACCGTTTCTTTGACACGGTTTTGACGACGTCACATGACTTCTGTGCATTGGCTGATTTTTTAATGAAATGAAATTGGTTTTCTGAGTTAAGTGAGGAGCATAATGGAAAAGCCAAGAGAATGAATTTTCAGATTTGGCGCCCTACAGTTTCAGATTTCATCTCTCGTTCTCGTGCTCTGGTTCTCGTCCTCTGGTTCTCGTCCTCTCCTTCTCTCATAATCTCGTTCACAGCTGTTAGGCGTTGTGGGTGGCTTGGGTATTATGGGTGTGTTGTGCATCCTTCGTGGGCACTGTTGAAGCCTGCCCACCATTTATTTTTTCGTCATTGTTGATGGTTCTTATATTTGGGTTTTGGTTTCACAGACACGGAATTCAACAAAGTTTGGAAAAGGTTGAAAATAATTTTGCGTCCAATATGGTTTGAAGGAAGGAGACGTTGTTGTCTTTGAGGTTGACAAACGTTGCAATGATATCATAATAGAAGTTCACATTAATGGATGTAGCTGCAATATTAACTACCCAATATCGGTGTGAACCACAGTAGACATCCACAATCTATGTTCAAGTTATGTTGTTTTTATATTTCATTAAAAGTGTGTTTATGCTTTCTTCGAATGAATGAAGTTGGGTGAACTATTGAAAATTTTCTCTTGTCTCCATCATCAAGTAAAGCAACATTGTTATCCACTATAAGAGCATAATAACACTTCATAAAAACAAGAATTAATACCTTGGTCCTCTGTGAACAAAATAAGGGCTCCCTCTGTTGAACTTTGTGTCCAAATCACGAAAACAGCTTGCGTAATCGTTTACCACTCTGTTGTAAACGATTACCACAACTTTTTCTGCATAACTTCTTCCAAGACATGATTTGGGGGCTTGCAATCAACATCATACCTTCCTTGCCTACCCAAACATGAACAAGAACACTTAGAACACCTTTCAACCTCTAAATGACACCAAAAAACCTAAACCTCAACCTCTTCATAGAAACAAGAATTAATACCATGGTCCTCTGTGAACAAAATAAGGGCTCCCTCTGTTGAACTTTGTGTCCAAATCACCAAAACAGCTCTCATAATCGTTTACCACTCTGTGGTAAACGATTACCACAACTTTTTCTGCATAACTTCTTCCAAGACATGATTTGGGGGCTTGCAATCAACATCATACCTTCCTTGCCTACCCAAACATGAACAAGAACACTTAGAACACCTTCCAACCTCTAAATGACACCAAAAAACCTAAACCTCTTCATAGAAACAAGAATTAATACCTTGGTCCTCTGTGAACAAAATAAGGGCTCCCTCTGTTGAANTTTGTGTCCAAATCACCAAACCAACTCGCGTAATCGTTTACCACACTGTGGTAAACGATTACCACAAATTTTTCTGCATAATTTCTTCCAGGACATGATTTGGGGGCTTGCACTCAACATCATACCTTCCTTGCCTAGCCAAACATGAACAAGCACACTTAGAACACCTCCAAACCACTAAATGTCACCAAAACAACTCCACCTGTGGTCTACTTTGAAAAATTAATACCATGGTCCGCTGTGAACAAAATAAGGGCCCCCTCTGTTGAACTTTGTGTCCAAATCACCAAACCAGCTCGCGTAATCGTTTACCACTCTGTCGTAAATGATTACCATAGCTTTTTCTACATAACTTCTTCCAGGACATGATTTGGGGGCTTGCACTCAACATCATACCTTCCTTGCCTACCCAAACATGAACAAGCACACTTAGATCACCTCCAAACCACTAAATGACACAAAAACAACTCCACCTGTGGTCTACTTTGAAAAATTAATACCATGGTCCGCTGTGAACAAAATAAGGGCTCCTTCTGTTGAACTTTGTGTCCAAATCATCAAACCAGCTCGCGTAATCGTTTACCACTCTGTTGTAAACGATTACCACAACTTTTTCTGCATAACTTCTTCCAGGACATGATTTGGGGGCTTGCACTCAACATCATACCTTCCTTGCCTACCCAAACATGAACAAGCATACTTAGAACACCTCCAAACCACTAAATGACACCAAAACAACTTCACCTCTGGTCTACTTTGAAAAATTAATAGCATGGTCCGCTGTGAACAAAATAAGGGCTCCCTCTATTGAACTTTGTGTCCAATCACCAAACCAGCTTGCGTAATCGTTTACCACTCTGTGGTAAACGATTACCACAACTTTTTCTGCATAACTTCTTCCAGGATATGATTTGGGGGCTTGCACTCAATATCATACCTTCCTTGCCTACCCAAACATGAACAAGCACACTTAGAACACTTCCAAACCACTACATGACACCAAAACAACTCCACCTCTGGTCTACTTTGAAAAATTAATACCTTGGTCCTCTATGAACAAAATAAGGGCTCCCTCTGTTGAACTTTGTGTCCAAATCATGAAAACAGCTCGCGTAATCGTTTACCACACTGTGGTAAACGATTACCACAACTTTTTCTGCATAACTTTTTCAGGACATGAATTGGGGGCTTGCACTCAAGATCATACCTTCTTTGCCTACCCAAACATGAACAAGCACACTTAGAACAAAATGACACAAAAACAGGTCCACCTCTTCATAAAAATAATAATTAATACCATGGTCCGCTATGAACAAAATAAGGGCTCCCTCTGTAGAACTTTGTGTCCAAATCACGAAAACAGCTCGTGTAGTCGTTTATCACACTGTGGTAAACGATTACCACAACTTTTTCTGCATAACTTTTTCCCAGGTCCTGGACTAAGTATTTATGTTCAAAATACACAATTCTTTTGTATGTAAAACAATCCTTCTTTCCTTCATCATTCAAATAAATTAATACAACATTTCAATGCAAACTTTATTTATTAACAATTCAAACAAAACCAGATTTCCCATTTACAATATGAAAAGCAATTCACTATGTAAGTAATAATATCATAATGAAGGCAAATTGCATTTTTATCACATTGAACATAATACAAACTAAATTACAAATAATATGTTCATGTTACATATGTCTTAAGAAAGCTATCCAAAGTTATACAAAGTTATACAAAGTTCACTCATTTTTTATTCTAAGCAATCCTACGTAAGGAGTCCTAAGCGCTCTACTCTTGTAACGCCTTCGTGTCCCCATCCTCACATATGTCTTCGTTGGAGGAGGATCGGAGGACATGCCTCCCGGGGAGATGCCTCCGGGGGAAATGGACGATTCTTCATGTGGCACATTGTGTCCACCATCTTGTGGTCTTCTTCGTCTAGCTTTCTCAAATGCCACCTCTTCCTCCAACACAAGAACCCTCCTTTTAAGTTCTGCAACAAGACTTTCTTGTTGGTGTAACCTTTGCATAAAACGCTCTTTACGTTTTCTCTTAAGTTGCTTCTTTGTTGATGCCTTGTCATATTTCATTTTTTATGTTGGTTCATCCTTCAAATCATTCTTATCCTTCATTGTTCAAACCACATATGTACTTGGTTGAAACAGAGTGACGAACCGTCAACTGCATACAAAATCCAAAAAGCAAAAATTAAAAACCCTAAATGAAAAACAACACACAAAACCCAAAATCAAAATACGAAACCCTAAACTCCAAAACTCACACAAACGATAAACGCGCTTACCCTGGTCGAAGAACTCACCATTTCGCAAAACCAACAAACCACGAACCAAAAGATGTAATGATAGCGAGACCCACACCGCTTACGAAGGCCAACAGCCAACGACAATGACGAAGGCGAAAACGAAGGCAATAGAAGGGCGAAAGCGAAGGCAATAGAAGGGCGAAAGCGAACCCAAGTCCGAATGGAGAATTTGGAAGAAAGAGATTTTTAAATTTGATGAAATAGGGAAGAAAGAGAATGTTAACTTCAGATAAAAATTGACAAGGGCAAACTGGGAATCAAAAATTTAAAAACTCTTCCTCATTAATGACGTCACATTTTCAATTTTTTTTTTAAAAATCACGCCCAATCCCGTGCTGACACCTAGCGTTGTTAAAAAAATGTTAAACATATGGTGTCAAAATATCGGGATCCTAACATATTAACTTATCAATGAGAACGAGTTCATTTCCATGTTTTCATTTTTTCCCCTTTTCCTTTTCTGCTCAGAAATTTCATTTTCTACCTTATTCCTTTTTCTCAGAAATCTCAAGCTCTATGATTGAACTCTTCTCTCCCATTTCTCAAATTTTGAAAGTCTTTGCTCTCTTGCTTGTAGTGAAATCATCTGAAACTCCTATAAGAAATCTTCCAAACACTGTGTTGTTATCATCATAGACCTAAAAGTTGAGGAGGACCAACACTTCGTAAGGTTTTAAGATTTATATTTCAGATTTTGTCATCATGAATTTTTTTTTTCTCAGAGGATTGCTTCAAGCATGATTAAGGAAAGCAGAAAAGAAATAGGCGAGGTGTGGAGATTCTTTTGTCTTTCATTGTAACAATACAACCATTCTATTTTGATCAAAATTCAAGAGCCAGATCTTTGTTGAGACGAATAAAATAACGCGTTGTTTAAAAAGCAATCCATTCTTGGGATTCAAATATGTAGAGTGAGAGTAGATGCGAGAGATGGAGGCCAAACAATGTTAAAAGGAGATGCAACAAGACCGAACAGTGCAAACCATGTCGAGATAGAGGTTAAGTCTTAACAAGACCGAAAAGTGAAATTCTTCTTTTATTTCCCGCAAATGGGTGAGGAGGGGTTGCGAAACCTTTATATTTTTAGTTTAGTTTTGGTCACGTTTTTTAAGTGAATAGGCCACATTGTAAAGACGACATTTTCATACCTGAGACCTAGTTTAACGTTGTCTAAAGTAAAAAAATGTTGACAATGTTGATTTGTGTAATTGATAAGATTATATCCGAATTTTATACTGGAGATTGATGTTTCATGATTTTCACAAAAGAGACGGAAGGTATAAGATAAATCTTTCTATCATTAATGTTATGTTGCATAAAGTTTAGTTGAACATATTTTCATTTGTTACCCACAATCATGCTCCAAATACACTCCAGAAAGCATATATATATATATATATATATATATATATATATATATATATATATATATATATATATATATATATGAGTTTGTTAACGCGCGTACACCTGTTTTCCAGTTGGTACATTTTAACAATGCGTACCCCATTATAGTAGACAAAAATACCCTCATATATTATGAATTATAAGTTTTAAAGTTAACAATATTTAAATAATTTTCATTCTCAAAACTAAAAAAAAGACACCCCAAACCCTTACTTACCTCTCTCATTCCGCTGAATCCTTTCTCTTTCATCTCTCTTATTCCAACTTTTTATATATCATCTTATGGTAGATCTAACTGAAAAAAAAAATTAGAAATACTCGTTGTTAAACAATTTATCTTTGTAAAGAGTTGAATCATTGGCATATTCGCCTTCAGGCAAAAGTTCATTCAAGATCTCTTCAATTTCATCATCTTCACTAACTTCTCTAATTTCATTATTTGTAGATGTTGAATCGTCATCTCTTAAAAAACCTTCAGGCCAATTACCAATTCCTTCTGGTGTCATTATGCTTGTGAAAATTAGATAAAATTATAAAAGACAAAAATTATAAAATGAAAACTCATTATAAAATCATTTTTTGTAAGAAATTATTTAATAGCGAGTGTTTCTGATTTTTTTTCCAGACGAATTACCAATTCCTTCATATGTCATTATCCTTGTGAAAATTAGATAAAATTAGATAAAACAAAATTTATAAAATGAAAACTCATTATAAAATCATTTTTTTTGTAAGAAATTGCTTGAGTGTTTCTGATTTTTTTTAGTTGGGGCTACAGTAGAGATGACAGAAAAAATATTGGAGTGAGAGAGATGAAAGAAAAAGGATTAAGAGAGATGAGAGAGGTGAGTAAGAGTTTGAGTTTTTTTTTAGTTTTGAGGATGAAAATATCCTTAACTTTAAAACTTAGAATCCATAATATATGAGGATATTTTTGTCTACTATAATTCGGTACACATTGTTAAAATGTACTGATATGCGTACGCATATTAACAAACCCCATATATATATATATAGTTTAATCATTCACTAAGTCCCTATTTTCGCGTGGAATCTCAATTTAGTCCCTTTCTTTCTGAAAATCTCAATTGGATCCCAAATTTAACAAAATTGTAACAATTGGATCCTTTCCGTTAAATTATTTGCAACGGCGTTAGTGGTCATTTTATGTGGCACCTGACGTGGATGAGTGAGGTATAACAGATTAAGGCACGTGGATAATTGAATTTTTAATGAATTATAAATCAAAATTAAATAAAACAAAAATGAAAGTTATAAACATAAAATCGTATTGGGAATCATATTATATCGAATTAGGGACTGAGATTGTTCTGAGTTTCTCTAGAGTTCGACAAAAGCTCAATCCATTTCAGAAATTGGGGTATCAATTTGGGGATTTAGGGTTTCGCTTTGTAAATTGGGGTTCCTTGCTTTGAAATAGTGGTTGTGCAACGAATGTTGTTGTGGTATAAAACTTTCTGCCTGCAAGAGCAGTGGTCGAGCGAGACAAAAGGAAGACCACAAATGAAAAAGAGAAAAAGAAAAACAAAGAGTAGCAGGTGAGGACTAAATTAAATAAAGAACAAGATGAAAAAAAAATTAGGCATATGTCTCTGCCAAACGAATTCTAAATTCTAGAAAAACTTTATTCTGACGGTAATAAACGCACAATACATATGAGAAATAAAAAACGTAAATTAATGAAAAAAATCTACCTAATTTTAAGGTCGGAAGAAGCTACAGTTCAAAAAGTGAAACTTGCTGGTCCTTTTGCCTCACATGGAATAGATGGTCCCTATATTCATTAACTCTTGAACCTGGATGATGCAGTCACTTGTTTAGTTCTTCTGATGGCTTCCAATGCAATCCGACTGTTATCGTTTTGCTTTGAACTCCTTTTTCTCATCCTTCAACTACCTTTCTCTTTTGTGCTACAACCTGGCATGACTCATGGATTCTCAATCGAAGAAGCAACTCTTTACGATATCTAACTTGCTTTCCACAAAAACCAATTAAGCTCTAAGCAACTCGTTGAATTCTACCATAAACAAATAGAAATCCAAAACCATGTTCTGAGAGGGGTGTTGGAGTTAAACCCAGATGCTCTGGCACAGGCAGACACTGCAACTATAAATCCCCAAATTGATACCCTAATTTTTGAAATGGATTGAGCTTTTGTCGAACCCTAGAAAAACTCAGAACAATCCCAATCCCTAATTCGATATAATATGATTTCCAATTCGATTTTATGTTTATAACTTTCATTTTCGTTTTATTTAATTTTGGTTTATAATTCACTAAAAATTCAATTATCCACGTGCCTTAATATGTCATACCTCACTCATCCACGTCAGTTGACAAATTGACTACAACATACCACGTAAAATGACCATTAACACCGTTACAGATAATTTAACGGAAAGGATCCAATTGTTGCAATTTTGATAAATTTGGGATCCAATTGAGATTTTCAGAAAGAAAGGGACTAAATTGAGATTCGACACGAAAATAGGGACTTGGTGAATGATTAAATCTATATATATATATATATATATGTGTGTGTGTGATTTGCTAATTTACGTAAGGAGGTTTTTTAGTTGGTACTTTTAGCAAAGTGTACATAGTTTTAGGTTACAAAAATGTCCCTGTTTAAAAAAAAAAAACCAACTTTAAATCTAATGGTATTTTAATAATTTTAAAATTTAATTTAAAATAAAAAAAAAATAAAAGGTAGTTATTAAAAATCCTGATCGATCCATGAGAGAAGTTATTAGCTTTTATTAAAAGGTAGTTGTTTTTTTAAATAAAAAATAAAATAAAAGATAATTGTTTGTTTAACTCAGACGAGTTTTATAAACCTAGACGGGCTCTATAAACCCTAAACCTTAGGTAGTTATTTTTTTAACCTGGACTCTATAAACTCAAACGGATTCTTCTATAAACCCAAACGAATTCTATAAACCCAGACAGGTTCTATAAATCATAAACCCTACTTCTTAAGTAGTTGTTTTTTAACCTAGACAGATTTTATAAACTCAGACGGATTATATATATATATATATATATATATATATATATATATATATATGCGACCTTTGTTAACAGCCATGAGCTCTGTTATCCGACAGCCTTCCAAACCTCCTTTACCAAAATCTAGCGACAGGTAGACTTTATGCAAGTAATTGGGTTAAAACCCCAAGAAAAAAAAAATTGCTATTGAAACTTTGTTAGTAATCAAAACCATGGGTTGTGTAAACTCTAGCTCATTTATCACACGGCGTTCCTTCCTCCACCTTTCCGTTTTCTCCCTCCATCTCCCCTTTTTGCCATTTTTTTTCAATTACAAAAATAACCTTTTATTTTACTTTTTTAACCTTTTTACATTTTTATTATTCACTTCTTTTACTCTCTACTCAAAGCTCACCCTCTTCCATAGCTTTTGAGATCCGTCGTTTCTTCTCACTTCCGTCACTCTTCTTCCCACTTCCATCACATTGAGTTGTCATCCAAATTCTACCTTTTTCTGCGTGGTGGTCTTCTCTTCGCGCGAGGTAAAATGACTTCCTGGGACACGTGCTCCGCATCACTGGCGAGACCAGTCGCCTCCTCTTCCGGAACTGGTTGTCGCGAGTCGCAGGCCAGAGCGCCGCCGGCCACCTCGTCAAAGTCCTCCTCTTCCTTTCTACGTTAGAGAGAAACCCTCCAGCTTCTCCACCGCAAACTTTTCGAGTTAAAGATAACGAATCGAAATATTTTGGTGTGGCCAGATTGAAGTTCGAATCTTGGGTTGAGGATGAAAAGAACACCGAAAGCAGAAGCGAAAGACGTAGAAAGGGTCTGGGGTTTCTACTATTGCATTATAGAACTTACTCTTTATCTGATACTTAAGTCAACAAAGTCGAGTTTAAATAATATAGGTTAAAACCACTTAGGCGTCCCTGTTTTCGTAAGGTCTTCCCATTTTGGTCTCGTTCTTATAAAAGTTCCCAATCGGGTCCTTAAAAGTGCCAATTTCGTTGAAATTAACCCCTGCCGTTAAAATTGAGTAACGGTGTTAAATCTGGGCAGAGTTGGATGGAGGACGTGTCAACCATTAAAAATCAGAGGAAACGTGGTAGAAAACTGAGTGGTACGTGGCTATTAATCCATACATTAAAAACGTTAATTAGATTTGTAATTGGTAAAGCATTTGAAGAATGAAATTGTGAGTTTAAGTTCTGAAGTAGGAGACCCAGCTCAACATATTTAGGGTTCATCGGTGTTAAAGAGGGAAGTTCTACAATACAAGACGTAACCATGTCCTTGGGTCATTCCTATTGTTCTTCAACTTGCAATGCATGCGGAAGAAAGCATTTCCGTTCTGCTTCGAGCTCTCAAGGAGATGGAGGTTGGAACAAGAAAGATGCATCGTTGATCTGCCATTGTGGAGAGAAGAGTGTGTTGAGGACTGCAAAAATGACGAAGAATCGAGGGAAACTGTTCTGGGGTTGCCCTAGGTATCAGATGGGGAATGAAAATGGAGGATGCAACTTCTTCAAGTGGTTTACTGATTGGGGAGTTGAAGAAAGTGTTAGCTGTGAGGTGTTGGAAGCAAATGATGAGAGGTTGGTGAAGACTTTTGAAAACCAAGGTGTTAAGCAGAGCTTTGATGTGCAGAAAGTTGATATGGGTCTTCAAAGTTGGATGAAATATTTGGTTGTGGTTGTTAGTGTTGTCTTTATAATGAACATGATTATAATTGCAATGCTCATGTGAAGGGTTTGATAATGTATGTAGATGTAGGTTTTGGTCAGTGCAATGTACTTAGTTGGTTTGTTTTGGTATTAGTTGCAGGATTTGGTCATGTTATTGTACTTAGTTGGTCTGAAGATGTACTGCTTTAGATGTAGGTTTTGGGTAATGTTAATGTTTTGTGCACTGAAGATGTACTGCTTCAGATGTTTAATGTAGTGCTTGATATGTTTAATGAAAATGATATTTTGGAAAGCATGAGTTCAGACTATTGGCACCTAATAAAACATCATCTATCAAAGTTGTTAACTGGCACCTGATTAAAGAAGTAACATCAATTGATATATATATCAATCTGAATATAGAAGTAAAATAGGCAAGGGAATTTAACAACTAAAACAGAGATTTTGATATAAATAACAAAAGGTAATCTTTCATTGTTCATATAGCCAGCACTGTAAACATCAAAGTTACATATGGTACCACGAAAACATCAGAGTTTTTTAAACATAAAAATGTGGTAAACATCAAAATCTGGCCTATTACATATTCTATCATCAAAATCTGGCCTATTACAAAATATGTTAAACATCAAGTTGGTTTGGTGAATCTGCTCCATCCGGTTGACCTTGAGGTAATGTGTTGGGTTCTCCCTGTTGCTGCCCTTGGCTTTGTTTTAGGCAATTTCTTTTGTTGTGTCCCACTTCCCTACAGATGGTGCATCTCTTGAGTAAGCCCCTTTTAGACATCTTTGTAGAACTTTTCTTCAACTCCCATTGCTCTAATCTCCTTTTCTTCTTAGGACGACCAGGCAACTGTCTTTTTGGTGGAGGCAAGACATCTGGACATTGAGTGACCTCCCATAGATGTTTTCCATTAATGGGGTATATAATGGAGGAATACATCTCTTCATAGGTTGACTTTTTAAACCATACAGGTAGATAGTCCTCCGCAGTTAGGTTCAGAAACTTCATTGCCATCAATGCATGCACACATGGAATTCCACTGATGCTCCACTTCCTGCAGGAACATGTATATTTATCTATATCCACCACAAAGTTGTCCCCACTTTGGGACACATGTCTGATCTCAAAAAGTTTGTGTGCAGACCAGCTGCCAACATAAACAACCATTAATTATATGATATATGGGTAAACATAAACAAGTATATACCAATGTAATAGTTTTGGATACCCGGAAACCCAGTTCTTTGTTTGTAGTGCCTCCTTCCGTAATCTACTCAGAATTTTAGGGCAATTTGATGATTTAAAAGAGGTCACCCTTGACCTATTAGCTGCCCATCTCTTCATCATGTACAATATGATGTCCTCCAACAGTGTAATAATTGGTTTGGTCCTTGTATTTACCATAACGCTATTAAAAGCTTCTGACATGTTATTTACCAAGGTATCACTTTGAGTTGTGGTTGTGAACCTTGATTTTGACCGAAACCTTCAAGGAAAACAAAATTTAAGTTAGATAATATGAAAACAAGTGTTGTGTTAGATAATTTGATAAGTAGTATTAAGTAAGAATGACAAACCTTGGAGGAATGGACATCAGATGTTTAAAAGCATCTTCATTAACCTCTTTCATATGTCTCATCTCAGTCTCCCACTGTTGTGGATGGGTTGCTGTAGCTGCCCTCCACATGAGTCTTTTCAAGTTTTTTCCAGGGAATTTTTTCCTGAAGTTGGCATATAAATGCCTTACACAAAATCTTTGTGCAACTCCAGGAATAACATCTTCTACAACATATCTTAAACCCTATCATTCATATGATTCATTAGATGAAGAAGTTATTTGTGTAAGAGAAAAGACAAGAACTAAAAAGGAAACAACCTTTTGTTGATCTGACATGATAGTTAGTCCAGAACACACATCTGAACCACCTAAGTCTGCAATCAATAGCTCCAGAAACCATGTCCACGTGTCCTTGTTTTCAACTTCAACAATTGCATACGCCAATGACAACATTTGGTCATTTGCATCTCGTGCCACAACAGTTAATAGCTCACCATGATGTTTGCCTTTCAAGAAGGCTCCATCAAGACCAATGATTGGCCTGCATGAAAGAAAGCTATTTTTGCATGCTTTAAGGCATGTGTAAAACCTCTGGAATATTACTTTCCCATCATTCCCATCATAAGGCTCAACTTTTACTTTGATTGTAGACCCAGGGTTTCTTGCTAATAACTCGTTTGCATAATCAAATATTCTTGTATATTGCTCAGTGAAGGAACCTGCGACTTCGTTTGATGCATATGTTTTGGCCCTATAAGCCATATTCTTAGATATGGCTATATTCCATTTCCTTGAAATTTTGTCTCTAATGTCAACTCCCTTGACATTAGGATTTTCTCTCAGTGTTTTTTCCAGTTTTCTACTCAGCCATTTGGCATTGAAAAGTCGAACCTTGTGTTCCCTACTACATGAATGACTGTCAACCACAGTCCTCAGTTGCCATGAATTAACTGCACACATGAAACCAAAATATGCCACCCATGGGCATTCTCCTTTTGAACCCAAGCATGTAACCCTTATTCGTTTTTTATCATTCTTGACAAGTTTCAAATTTTTCCCATTCTCCATTGCATAACTTTTGATGGCATCAAGGATGTCTTCTTTATTCATAAAGTAAGTTCCCACTTCCTAGTTAAAATCAACCATATTTTTTGGTGGAGTAAATGTGGCAAAATTCCCATACCCTTCGTGTTCACTGTCTTCATCACTATTGTGAGGAGAAATTAATTCCTTAGATTGCCAATCATCATTGAACCAACTGGAATCATCAATATCGTGTTCATCCATATCAGAATCAGAACCAAGTAGAAAAGGTTCAACATCAACCTCCAAATCAGTACAACTTTCACTTACATCACACTGAACATCCATGTCTACTAATCCATCCTCATTATCCATCTCACCATCACTTTCTTGTGTTGAACTCCAATCACCAACTTCTACATCATCCATCTCACCATCCTTTTCAGCCTCAACTTCAACTTCACCTGCTTCTGCCCTATCAACCTCAGAAGTATTAGCCTGAACTTCAATACCATCTAGTTATGCCCTATCAACTTCAATACCATCTGCTTTTGCCCTATCAACTTCAATACTAGGAGTCTGAAGTTCAACTTCAGCTGCCTTTGTCCTCTGAACATCATTTTCATTTTCCTCACCATGAACTTCCTCAGCCTCACCAACAACTATAGCATCTATACCCTCACCAACAACTACAACATCCTCACCAACAACTTCCTCAGCCTGGCCGACAACAACTTCTATCCTCTCACCATCAGCAGGTACCCCCTCATCCAACTCTTCACCCTCACCACCCTCTTCTATACCCTCAGCAACTGGTGCAACTTCCTCACCTCTTACATCAACGTTATACTCAATCATGTGAATGACTTCAGCCTCAGACACATTGTGCACTACATACAAATGAACTCGTCCATTTAAGTGAGCTAAGGTGACCATTTGCATGACAACAACGTCATTAGTCAATGCTTGTAGCCTATCATCTAAGACAGGACCACAACTAACAGAATACCATAACTCTTTAAAACCATCGTACCCTAGACTTTTGACTACACTCACTACCACAAAATAACTCCATACGTCAGGATCAAAACAAAGTGTCTCAATTTCCCCTTCATACCTTAAGCAGCCCTCATTCACGAACTTTCTCCCATGGTGAATAACTACTTGTATGTGGTCCATCACTCACAACACCGTAAACAAAATTCTACACCTACCAAAAGAAAATAAAAGGATAAAACACACCGCTTATTAAAGTGATACTGACAAAAGAAACTTAAGTATAACTATGGAGGGACATGGGGGACCACAACCGCAAAAAGAATACACCACATTTTCAGACAACCCACACCCCACATTAAAAAAGGCATCCCCATGATAACAACGTAAAAAATCACAATCCAATATAAAATTCATAGCTAAATAAGATATTGTTTCATCATATTCAAGACAAACCTTCTAGCAAATTCGAGATAAACTAGTTGACGGACACGTAGAACCAAGTCGCGATTGAAGTCGAAATAGGGAATGGCCAAGCTCCAAACACCGAATCAAGTCTGGACCATCTCCACTGATGATTGATAATGAACTTTCGATGATACCTCTCAGATTCCTCTCGCAGTTTTAATGAAATTTAATCCCAATTGCTTTTCCATTTACCAGAACCCTAATTCCCCTTTTTTTATTTCACTCAACCCTAATTCTCTTTTTTAATTAACTAACCCTAATCCCCTTTTTAAGTTCAATTTATCAATTAATCACGCTACGTATCACTCAGTTTTCTGCCACGTTTTTAATGGTTGACACGTCCTCCATCCAACTCTACCCAGATTTAACACCGTTTCTCAATTTTAACGGCAAGGGTTAATTTCAACGAAATTGACACTTTTAAGGACCCAATTGGGAACTTTTATAAGAACGGGACCAAAATGGGAAGACCTTATGAAAACAGGGATGCCTAAGTAGTTTTAACCTTTTTAATATGACACAGTTAGGCAATGCCAGATCTGCTTCTTAATATTTTAGTACATCATTGTAATTTTGGCTCATAAAAATCAACCAAATATGAATACAGTAGTATTTGTATGGTGTAGGTCTGCACTGAGGTTGTGAAAACATTAATTATAAGGTTTAATACCTATTTTGGTCCCTCCTTTGGGAGGGTTTGTTCAAAGTGGTCCCTCCTTTTTTCAAAAGTTCACTTAAGTCCTACCTTTTGCAAAAACTGTTCAAAGTGGTCCTTTTTGCTAACGGCGTTAACTTTCTTAACGGCACAGCTGCCAGGTGGCTAACATCTGCTGATTTGGCATTGTTAATTGTTTTTAAAAAATATATAATGATTACGTGGAAATGTATATAATTAGGGTTGGATTAGAGAAGGATTTAGGGGTAATTTTTGGTGTGTGATTAAGTTAACCATCCTGTTACAGTGATTGATGATTATTGTTCCCAAGTTTAAAAGCCATGGTTAGGGTTTGTGGTCATTTGCTCCAGAGTTTTGGATAGTCAAAAGGTTAAGGTTTAGAGTTTTGAATGGCTTCTTCACAAAGTGGTTGTTCTTGTTCGAAGACAACGGCCAAGGAGCTTCGCATTCATCACAGGGTGCTGTTTCGAGGGGTGTTGGGATAACCCCTATTTGCTACTGTGGTGATTTTGCTGTACTGAAAGTTGCGAAAACTGCAAGGAATGTTAGGAGGCAATTTTGGGCATGTCGTCATTATAAGGTTTTTGTAATAGCAAAGTCACTTTTATGTTTAATTGATTTCCTATGTTTACAGTTTTTTGTGTTTTTTGTGAGTAATAGGGTGCATTTACAAGTGGGATGTCATATAACTTTTTCAAGTGGTTTGGTGAAGAGAACGGTGATGATAGAGATGGTACAAATGTGAGGCAAAGCAACAAGAGGACCACTGATATGGAAAGTGCTGTGAAAGGGTTGCAGAGAAAGATGAAGTTCGTAGTTGGAGTTGGGGTTGTTGTTATTGTGCTTAACATCATCATATTGGGGCTGTGTTTAGGTTGATGTTAGGTGACCAATGTGCAATTTATGTTGTGTTCATGTATTTTGAGTTCATGTTGTAATGTTTTGAGTGCCCTTAGGTTGATGTTAGGTGGGCAATCTGGAATCAATGTTGTGTTTGTGTATTATGAGTTGGTGTTGTAATATAACTTGAACCATCTGGGTTAGTTGAATGAAATTCGTAATAGTCCTCAGTTTCGTTTTAAGTTGTACATTTCGGTCCTTACTTTTGGTTAAAATTGTTCATTTTGGTCCCCCTTTTAGTTAACAATTGTGCATAATGGTCCCTTAAATTGAACATAATTCCAGTGCATGGTAAGGAAACCTAAACCTAAAAGAACATTCAAACAACAGTTTGACACATAATATTCAGTACATCCAGTCAAACATGTTTAAATTCAAAGAAAGATACTGCCATACACAATATCACCAAATTCATACATAACATGTCCAAATTCAAATATGAAAGATAAAATGTCTAACTTCAAATAACGTACATAACAACTTAGCTACTGTCCTACACACTCTCAATAAAGAGAGTTCAATCTATGCAACGTTTCTTCTAATTGTTCACTTTTTCCTTAGTATTGGTGGAGTTGGTTCTGTCATGGAATCTTGTGCTGGTACTGGAGGCTGAGTTGGTTGGTCACTTGCTGGTTCTTGTGGCTGGGTAGGTTGGTCACTTGGTGCTTCTTGTGGCTGAGGAGGTTGATCACTTGCTGGTTCTGTTGGTTCTATGATGGGTGGACGTAGAGGACATATTTTTTTGTTGTGCCCCAATTGACGACAGATGCTACATTTCTTTCTATGCCTACCAACAGTCATCTGGGTTCCATCCTTGGTTAGCTCCCATGGGTCCAATCTTCTTTTCTTCTTTGGCCTCCCAAGCACCTTCGTCTTTACTGGTGGCATTATATCAGGGAAGCTTGTTTTTTCCCATAGGAGGTGGCTATTCACAGGATAAATGATGGATGCATAAGTCTCTTCGTATGTGGATTTCATGAACCAAATTGGTATAAAAGTGTCTGGTTGTAAATTTATAAACTGCAT
>NW_014542031.1:224432-227424 GCF_000741045.1 Vigna radiata var. radiata | reverse complement strand
CACTGCCTCCACCTCCACCTCCACTTCCTCCACTTCCTCCACTGCCTCCACCTCCACCTCCACTTCATCAACCTCCGCTGCACCCACTTCATGAACCTCAACTGCACCAACTTCATCAACATCAACTGCACCAACTTTGTCCACCTCAACTGCCTCAAACCCATTACCCCCACCACTCTCTGCAGGCCCTTGGCAAAGGTAAAGGATGTCATTCTCTTTCTCATTCTCAATTTCCACAACCTCTGGTTCACTAACCTTATGCACGAAAAATAAGTGCACTTTCCCCAAACATCTAGCTACTTCCATCATATTCATAGCTCCACTATCGTCACACAGGCCATGTAAAATATTATCAATGCTGTAAACTAACTCCTCTACTTCCATGTAACCCATTTTTTCATTAAAGCAACAACTCCAAAATAACTCCATGTGTCGGGGTCAATGTCCCAACATGATATATGCCCACCTATATACTGAAAGGGACACACGTCCTTTACTAAGGTCCCACCGTGGTGGACCACGACCTTAAACCTATCGTCACCCATCCCAAACCCTACCCTGCAAATGAAAAGGGAGACCACTTTCATAAATTAAGACCCATGGGACCAAATTAACAACAAACAGGGACCACTTTCAACACCCAACAGGGGACCAATTTCAACACCCAACAGGGGACCCCATTCAACAACGAAAACGACAAAAATGAAATTGTATTTTAACCATGAATAGGACAAACACAATCATATTTTAAGCATCAATAACACAAACATAATCATATTTGAACCATCAATAACACAAATATAATCATATTTTAATCATCCACACCACAAACACTTAATATTGAAATGAGTAAGTAACAAAACTAACCTCAACGATGACGAACGACACAACCTCCTTGACGAATCACGATGGTATGAACCCTAAACAATGTTCTCTTCAATTTCTAATTTTCCCAATCATATTCGAAATTTTTACCCCAAACTAATTTAACCCTAATTCGAATTTTTAACCCTAATTCCAATTTCTAATCTAACCCTAATTGTAATTTCTAATTTAATCCTATTTCCAATATTCCACGTCACAATTTATTTTATTTTTTAAACCTGTAGCAAAGCAGAACGTTACACGTAGTCACATATTAGCCACCTCGCAGCTATGTCGTTAAGAAACTTAACGCCGTAACAAAAAAGGACCAACTTGAATACTTTTTACGAAATTTAGGACTTAAGTGAACTTTTTAAAAAAGGAAGGACCAATTTGAACAAACCCTCCTAAAGGAGGAACCAAAATAGGTATTAAACCTAATTATAAAGTGTATCATATTGTTCTTATATAAATCTACAGAGTTGAGCGTGCCTTTTTGTTTCTGAATCACAAATTATACGAATATGATTCATTTATTTCTCCTTTCTAGCTTTCATTTTTTTAGAGACCTTAAACTCTAAGATTGATAATTGAATTTCATGTATATATTTAATCTTATGATTTTGCAGATCCACGTTAGATCAAAAGATGAGAATTTGTACGAGTGCATAGGGTTAAGACAGTCCAATTTATTGTAATTTGCCAGTGTACTTTCTCTTCGGTTTGAGGTTTAAACCAGAAAAAAGAATGAAGGAAAAACTTAAAATGTCGTGATGAAAAAGTGCCAGAATACAACAAGATTTGTGAAAATAATCAAATCCTTTTATTTCTTGAACTGAGAAAAGCCTCACACCACGATTAGAATGAATCAAATTGTTTCCTTTATCATTCACTTATCCCTATTATCTTCGGTTTTGTTCACGTGTTTAACATGAAACTTATACGCATTTCAACAGAGTCTGGAAACGCTGTTGCGCTATATAGGCTTTGAGCGTTGACTGCGATCAAAAGCTCGCGTCTTACTTCTTGCAAGCCTTGTTCTGCAGAGCCACCAAATTCCGGTGAGAGATGCTACAAGACGCTCTCCTCCGTGGCGGAGAAGAACCACTCGTTCGATTCCGCCAGGAGGTTGATTCTCAAGTTTCAAGAGGTGAGCCCTTGGACCACGTTCGGGCACGTGGCCTCCAACGGGGCCATCTTGGAGGGAGAGCCCAAACTCCACATCATCGATCTCAGCAACACGCTTTCCACGCAGTGGCCTACTTTGTTGGAGGCTTTGGCTATTTATTAATTATGGTCCCTTCCAGAGTGAGGTGGATGTTGCAATGATATTTATCTTATGTTAACATCTCTCAACGAATGTTTCACGAATTTAGGTTTATGTACTTGTTGTTTATTTATTTAAGTACTTTTTGTTAAAGCTTTCCCGCATCATTAGTTTGAAGCAACGGAGAGATGATTAGATTTTGTAACTCCTAGTAACAATTTTTTCTATCAATCTCTCACTCACCATTTTTATATTAGAAAAGAGAAAAAATTTCATCACGAAAGAGTAAGAATAATCATAAAAGAGTAAGAATGAAAACATAAAAGTAAAAAAAAAAAAAATAGATTATGTAGAAGAAATGGGTAAAAATTATAAAATTTTAATTCTAAAAATAAATTTTTATTGAAAGGATAAAATAAAAATAAAAATATAGAATAAAGGATAGAAAGGAAAACGGGGAGATGAAGGAAGCAATTAGGGAGGTGTAAGGAGTAAATAAGTTAACCCTTTAAATTTTTACTTCGTTGGGTTGATGTAGTGATTTTAAATTGGGTGTTGCTCTCTACACTTCTCGAGGTGGGACCTGTACCTCCTCATTAATTTAATTTATTTCAAAAATATTCTACACCTCCCCACTATTTTCTTTATTCCAAAAATACCCTCTCCACTATCCTTAACAATCTTTCTTTTTCTCTCTCTACATTAATGGAGCATTTACATGGCTCATTAATGGAGCATTTACATAACTTAAATTTGAAGTTAGATAAGTTTGATTCAATCTTATTTTTGTTGTTCAATATATTTTTTTCTTTTCAAATTACTTAATAAATGGTAAAATTTTGTTCTAAATTTCTAGAAAAA
>NW_014542031.1:211143-224386 GCF_000741045.1 Vigna radiata var. radiata | reverse complement strand
TATATAATAATAATAATAATATATCATTATTTACTATTAATATTATTATGTTTATTATTTTGTATTTGCATCTAACTTTTAATTTTATAAAATGAAAATGGTAGAAGTACTAATATTGAAGTTTTCTCAGAATTTTATATTTTGTAGTATGTTACAAATTCAAATCTGAACCACATGAATACTCCATTAATGTAGAGAGAGAAAGAAAAAGATGGTTAATGATAGTGGGGAGGTGTAGGGTATTTTTGGAATAAAGAAAATAGTGGGAAGGTGTAAAATATTTTTAAAATAAATTAAATTAATGGGGAGGTACAGGTCCCACTTGGAGAGGTGTAGGGAGCAACACTCTTTTAAATTTGTGCCCAAGAATATGATTTGGTTTACCTTGTGTTTTAATAAACACTTTTAAAAATTCTGAAAAATTGAAATACATTATATTTAAATTATTCATAGTTGAATTCTCTTTATTTATTAAATAGTTTCGATGGAGTAATTCAAATATTTAGAAGTTTATTTTTCTTATTTGAATAAAGTAAATTAATTTTTCTTTTAAGGTAAAATTTTATTTTAAAAATATTTGGCTTCATCATTGAAAATATGAAATATGAAATATGAAATATAACTCTTCAAGATTCTTCAGCCTAAACTAATCTGAAATATGAAATTTTGAAAAAAAAACATAGAAATCATCTTGTAAGGATTATAAGAAAAGATATATAGATTTCAACAAAACTAAAAGTATCAGTCTTATGAAAAACTTAAAAAACAAGTTAATAATATAATTACTGGCTGGAGGAAGGATGTCTTCTATATCACAATTCGAATCAGAAAGAATTTTTAATAACGTCAAATTTCCAATACTTTTGAAATATTCATTCTCAGTTATACTATTTCCGTCGAATCTCAAATCTTGTAATTTACTTAAATCATGAAAACCTGCACAACAGAAAAAAAACATTAACATGAATTTTAAATATAACAAGTACAAAATCATTAATTTACCTTGGGAAAATCATAAATATCTACCTCCAGCAACAATTGTTCCCTTGATGCTATATTTTAAGACATAGAAAACTCTCTAACAGATGATGATAAAACTCGTAGTGATTGTTTTAGCTTGTTTCCATCTATCATTTTCTCATCCAAATCAAGAATATCTAATCTATTTAGACCTTTTCACTACAAAAATCTGCAATTTTAGTAAAGGTTATTTTTTTTCATTATCGGAGTTTTAATTCCAAAAAACATATTTCCTACAGTTGCAAAAATTTTTGGAAAAAGTTGTGTCGGTAAATAATTACAGACAGTTTTGAAGAAACCGTCAAAATTAGCAAAGATTTTGTAAAAACTATCGAGCAGAAATTTTATAAAAATCGTCGAAAATATTAGAAATTTTGCAAAAACCGTCAAGATTGACAAGAGTTTTACAAAAATTGTTGGAATTAATAGGAGTTTCACAAAAATCGTCAGAAATAGTAGGATTTCACAAAAACTGTCAAGAATAACAGGAATTTCACAAAAATCGCTAGAAATAGCAGAGGTTTCGCAAAAATCACTGAAAATACCAGGAGTTTCACAAAAACTGTCCAAAATAAGAGAAATTTCGTAAAAGAACCGTCAAAAATAACCGAAATTTTACAAAACCGTCGAAAATTGACAGAGTTTTACAAAAACCACCTGCATAAACATGGGTTTTTCAAAACCCACTGAGATTAGCAAAAGTTCCACTCAAACCACCGGAAAATGTGTATAAATAATTTTTTTTTATTAATTGTGATAAAATTGATTTTAATAACAAAATAGAGAATTAAATAATATAAACTAACTAAAACTAAATATTATTATATAAAATAAATTATATTATTCACCATATTAACATAATTAATTTATGTAATTGTTCATACATATTAATCATAAAACATAAGCTTTGTATTGACAATCAAACTTCTCCGTTCATTCTCAACACATCTACAAAACCTTCCTCTGGAGGTATTGGCTCTGTTAAGGGCAGTAGCATGGACTCCGATGAGAACCTTCATCTTCTTCCGTTCCCTCTTCAATTGGAGAGAACTACAAAAATTCTCCACACAATTTCAATTGTAGTATAAATTATAATACTTTTTACCTCTTATTTACTATTTAATTTATTTCTTATAATATTTATTTACGTGAACTCCATGGACTATAAATGTCAATTTTTGTTACGTATTCGAGACAAGGCTCTGCACCAAAATCTTAGGACAATGATATTTTGACAATAATTTTTGACAACTTTTTTTACAACGGGACACGTGTTATCATTTTATTGGTCTATTTAAATTTATGTTTAAAAAATATTTAAAACGGACCAATCACAAGTTGTCACGTATGCGTTGTCAAAAAATTGTTAAAAAAGTGTTGTTAAAAGAAGTTTTTCCAAACTGTTATTATTACAGTACAATATGAACAATTTGACTTTTACTCATACTTTTATGTTAGAGCCAAACAATGAGGCACAACTCCTTGAAATTAGTAGACCTTCTCACCAATTGTGTACTTAAAATTACAAGAAATATATCCAACCTACATTCAATACTCATTCACACAAAATATCAGTATTTACTAATTCATACAAATTTATGAACATTCACCTTCACTATAAACAGACGACTGTATAACTTTACAACTACATTTCTAAATATGCGTCAACCAATTAGCAATATAAATTTCAGGCTATAGCAGTCCTTCCCTTCAGAAATGGAAAAAAAAGGATCATACACATTTAACAAAGAACCAATTAATATAAAATAAATGACCATACCATCATAAACTATCCAAGTTCTTGGAAACAAAGCATGAGGTTGAGTGCTTCCCACTTAGATTCCATCCCCATGATTATATGCCCCTCATCATGTTTTTTACTAGAATGAGAAAAATTGAGTGCATCATATTTATTTTTATTATGAAACATAAATCCTGCAAGATGAGATATGTATATGTGAGACAACATATCTTCAAACTGGAGTCAAAGCTAAAGTTTGTTTAAAACACCACATCCTAACTCTTATTTCTCAAGAGTTCACCAAACATGACTGTGTAACTTGAGAGCAAAAGTTATTCCATATGACAATCAATTCAATCAAAATGATATCAACCATTTTCCATATATCCAGATAAATCCTACACCTTAAATAATAATAATAATAATAATAATAATAATTATTATTATTATTATTATTATTATTATTATTATTAGTAGTATTATTATTATTATTTGTCACACTCAAAATTATGCCATAATCTTAAATATTTTTTTAAAATACATAAATCATAAAAAAACAAATTAAAAATATCTTAGTTAAGTTTTATTATTTTATATTTATTATTATTTATCATATTCGAAATTGTGACAAAACTTTTAAAATTTATAAAAAAAAAAGGATGAAGAATATTATAGTCCATTACAAAATTGTTAAAAAAATTTAAAAATAATATAGCCAACCAAATTTCATTTGAATAGTCAATATAGTAATACTTTAAATTATTTAACCTAGAATTATTACTTATAATTGAATATATAAAATTAATTTAGTATTTGAGATGGTATTTGTTGTTTTATAGTTTGACAAGAGATTGAAAACCCCAAAAGAATGAAATAACATATTAAAGATTGTTTTGTAAAATGACAACTTGCTCAATCAAAATAATAATAAACATACAATTTGAATGATATCTTGTTCTACTTTTTTCTTCAAATATCAAGAATTTCTCTAAGTTGCTTTAGAATGTTCATCCTTACAATGTTGCTTGAATTGAGTATACTCGATATAAGGTAGTTGAGGGAGTAATCATCAAGTTAATTAACCTCCCTAATCAGTGTTTATGTTGTAAATGCTAATTTGTATTGTTGTTGAGGGAGTAATCATCAACTTTTATATCCCAATCATTTAAAAAAAATTAATTTCAATATTATATAATTAATATAATAATTTATTGAATAAATGATGTAAAAATGGCTAAATGTATATCTTTATATCAATTGTTTATCTTATTATAATCTTTCCTATACCCTTCTATTTTTAAAAACCTTTCCTCCTCAAATATAACATTATAGTATAAAAATAATCAAGTCATAAGTTAAAACACAAGTTCGTGTATATACTCTCATTTTATTTATTAAATATACTTAAATATGAAAATAATATCCAATTTTTGCTATATATCTCAAAGATAATGTATATAAAGTAATAATTCTTTAAAAGTATTAATACCTACCTAATTTAATTCATAACCTAATCTTCGTTTTATACTTATGGGATAAATTTAGTTATTAATTTACTAAATTCTTCTAATTCTATTAACTAGTTTATCATATATATTTTTCTATTTTCAATTAATTTTTCCCAATTTTTAATTTACATATAATATTTTTTTAGAAGAAAAACAGTTAAAGATTTGACATCAACTAGTCTTAAATAAGTCAATATATGATATTAGAACATCATTTCGATCCTGAAGTCATAAACCATTAGGTTTATGTATCTTTCTCTTTATATATTATTCATATTACTCATTCTTAACTAATATGAGACATCAATTTATCTTGAATTTTTAACATTATATTTATTAGAATGAGATTTTTTTATTCTAAAAGAAAAACATATAAATAAAAATTTGAACAAAAACAATGAGAGGTGATTAGAAACACATTTAGAGCACTTCTAATTATTAAATAAATTTTATTGGATTTTTTTTATATAAAATAGAAAGTAATTCAAAATTATTCAATACTCAAACAAAATTCCCCAAACATAAGTATTAAAAGATGTGTTGTTAGTCTTTAGAGCGAATTGCAAGCAATGTTCCTTTACATATACACAAATATTAGACACAAACTAGTTTTCTAACATTCTATCTCTCCCAAAGTTGATTGTAGAGATATCCTAGAATTAGCTTAAACTTGTCTCTCACTGTCTATGTTCCTTTCTGAAATATCACTGGACTCATCCAGAGAATGTCTTATGGTAAATGTTACATGTCTCACATGTTTTGATTCAGAAGCATTTTGCAGTGACAAACGACACACTGGACAAGTTGATTGTTTTCTCAGCCACATATCAATGCAAGAAAGGTGAAAAGTGTGGCCACATTTTGGTATGATGCGCAATACTTCTTTTTCTTTGTACTCTGCCAAACATATCACACACCTGCACGATCAAATTCAGTAATTTATCAACATTTTTATCCCAATTCAGAAAACGTCTGTTTCGAAATAAAGGATTCTTAAGCACACTGTCTAGTAATTGTTGAAATTCTCACGTCGACACCAAATTACGATATATAATTAAGATGCAAACCTTCCTTATCTTATCATTATCAGTTAATTTTGTGAGATTGAATTAGATTTAAACTAACATAATATCTAAGAATAAACTAGACTTAACTGTGTGCTTCCCGTTGAAACGAAGGCTTCATGGTTGAAACTCAAAGTGGGGATTGCAGCAACAAAAGCAGGTTCAGGCTCATTACCATGAAATTCTGACTGTCATGTAAGCACTGCACAAGTTAAAATCTGAAGCACCCAACATAAACAGAACACAGACATAAAAAGTAAAAGTTCTTGACATGAAAATATACATTAAAAGGAAGTATACATGCTAATTAATTACTACAAAGCATCCATTTCTATATCTGATTGAAATTTTTCATCACATGTTTGCTCTTCAGAATTTTATCACAGGACTTCACATAACATTAACCAGCAGAATGAACTGAAACGAGGAAGAGAGAAATTACCCGTTCTATGTCTGTTCTTGGTTCGATTTCATATACTGTTGGTACTCCAACACGTTCGTGTAGTCTTCCACAAATTATTCTTGTGCAAACGAAGACAATGAAAGTTGCACTCAACGCAAACCCAATGATAGTAGTCACCAAATTGGTATCAATACCCATTATAGGTATATTCACCCACACAGCCAATCTTCAAAAGCAAGCCACAAACCTCAGAAGCTAAAACAAAGAACACAACAAGAACCACCAAAACATCACTGACATCCACTTCAAATATAAAAACACACCAGAGCAGAGTGCACGCAGGTATCACATAAATACATAACCCACAGGCTTCAAGAGATAAATAGCATGATAAATAAGAAAACAGAAAAAACGATTGACACCCAAATGAGAACTCTTGAGAAAAGACTAAAAAAATTTTTTTTTTTTTTAATTTTTATGGAATCCAAGTGGCTGTGGTGTGACCCAAAGGGAAGATGGATGGTAGGGAAGACAGGGGAGAGATGTGGAAGAAGAACGTTCGTTTTTCATTCTGTTGTTTATTGGAATCATATTCTTGGTGGGGTACACGCCATGATTTGACCATCTAACGACAAATCGAAGGGTTTAGACTTAGAGGGTGGTGGATGTCGAATCTTATGGTTTTTGGCTGCAATAGATCTTAACGGTGTGGAAGAAAGGACAACATCGTTTTTAAGGTTCAGATTCTGACAACTCTCTTATTTGCCTTCCTCTGCTAGTCTCTTTCTTTGTGTGTCTCACAACTTTAGGATAAATAAACTGTTCAGAAATTGCGGTGGTGCTAATTTCTTCAAGTTCTGTCATCCCTGAAAGTACGAATAATAACAATAATAAAATGATGATGGGAAAGTTTTTCACTGTTTCTAAGTTGCAAGTCAAAAAATGTTAACAAATGTTCAAGTTGTTTATTTTGGAAGATGGTCAAGTTATTCTTATCTTCACTTTTTTATATTTGCTTAATCTGATAGTCTTAATAATTTCTTTAAGAGATAAAGTAAGTTGAAGAATAACTCGGGAAAACCAACTTTAAAATTAGAAAGTGCTTGTTAACTATGAACACCCTTTCCTTTGTAAGTAAAAAAACCATCCTTCTTTTGTCAAAAGCATAAGTTAAAGAACAATAAAGTGATTATCATTGCAACTTTTAAAGCATTTTTTGACAACTTTTTTTACAACACTACACGTGTCATCACTTTATTGGTCTATTTGAATTTATATTTTAAAAAATGTTTAAAACAGACCAATTACAAGCTGCAATGTATGCGTTGTCAAAAAGTTGTTAAAAAAATGTTGTTAAAAGAACTTTCGTTTAAAATAATGGTGAATTTCCTTTTCTCTTTCAGGTATGTCTTTCTTTTCTATAGTGTTTAAAGAATATTTGCTTATTTTAAGTGTTACTTTACTCACGATTAATGAACGATATCCCCTTCATTGGTTTAATCATGAATTAAGAGTGTAAAACAAAACAAAATTGTCAGTCAACACATGTAAAAGTGCTTGCGCACTTTTTTATAATTGGAAAAAAATTGCCAATATTTATTTTTGTACAAAGAAGAGGACGTAGTATTATGAATCTCATTATTTTATTGCCCTGTTTATCAAATTGTGATGAAAGTTTTGAAGAATAATTTGTGAAGAGACGATTTAATAAAATAACATTAGTAATTGTGCCATTATGTTTGCATCATGCATAGAAATTTAACATTGCATGCATATATAGCTAGCTAGCTCACTTCAACACACATGTGCATCACCATGATCAACATTATGTTAGAAAATATTGTGTTGAATTGAATCATATACATAGAAGGTATTAAACTTGGTTCTATTATAAAATTGTCTCAACCACATACAAACAAAGAACATTTAGGTTTATAGAATAAGATAATACTTGCAAAATTAACAACACCAAACCATAATTTGGTCTTTCTCATGTTATACTAATTTTGTTTCTCATGGAAGATTATTCACAAGATGTAATGTCAAGAAAAATACAGAATTCATTACCATGTAACCAATCAAAATCATAAAGTTGGGGAAGAGTCCCATTTTTAGGGGCTTCACCAACAAGTTGAACACTTTGGTTTGCATAGCTAATTGACCGTTGTTGAACTGATTTAGCTTACTACCTGAAGTTAGCCAAGGTAAACATGTAAACATGATTTGGACAGACCAAGCAGATATGCAAATCCATACCTTTTCCACATCAAA
The DNA here is from genome assembly GCF_000741045.1 of Vigna radiata var. radiata. Taxonomy (NCBI): domain Eukaryota; kingdom Viridiplantae; phylum Streptophyta; class Magnoliopsida; order Fabales; family Fabaceae; genus Vigna; species Vigna radiata. Next base: position 216,379 of record NW_014542031.1, on the reverse strand, counting down.
AACATCATGTTCAGCATGTTAGGTTTCATGCTTGATTATTACTTATAACAATTTTTAGTTTTCATATTTCAACAGTGATTTAAACTGAGATAACTCTTATTTTTCACATTTAAGTGAATCCCAGCCTAACCAAACATACCCTAAAGAACTTACATTACCACATTCTCACATTCTCCATTAACATCACTTGCAGAAAAGAAAAAAACATAAACCCACAAGATTCACAGTCACAACAAAAAACACAACTCACTCATCATCAACAGCAGTGGCAACAGGAACATGAATGTTCTTATAAACACAAACATAAGGCTCATCAGCTCCAGAGTACTTCCCACACCACTTCCCTCCGGCGATCCCACTAGCGTCCCAAATCGAAGCGTACAAAAACATAGCTTTCTCAGGGAAAGCTTTTCCCTCCTTCCTCTCATCCCTCCTAACCACCTCTCCATCCACGCGCCACTCGATCGCGTCGCTCCCCCACTCAATGGCGTACTCGTGGAACCCCTCGGAGGCATCGAACCCCAGATGGTGGATCCTTTCGTTGTTCCCCGCGCCCCCACAGAAGAAGTTTGTTTGTACGAGGGTCCTGTCGCGGCCCAGAAACTCGAAGTCGATCTCGTCCTGGGACTTGTCGCCCTCCTGGGAGGAGAGGTAGAGGTTGAAGTTGAGACCGTTGGTGTCGCCGCCGGGGCACTGGATGAGAGCAGAGAAGGTGCCGGAGTGGAAGCGCGTGGGCGTGCGCCACCGCGCGCCGCCGCGGATGTCGTAGGTGAGGGTGATGGTGTCGGAGATGGAACAGTGAGAACAGGCCTCGGGAGTGTAGTCGATGGTGATTTGCTTCAATGGTTGGGTGGCATGAGAGAGCGGAAGTGCATCCGCCATTGTTGGAGTGTGTGTTGGTGAGTTACTGAATGGAATGGAAATGCATGAAGAGAGTCCGTGAGAATTAAGAACTAGTTACACGACAACGGCATCGGGCCTCTGCGGGCTGGGCCTTTAGCCCCGTAAGGGAACCATTTTGTAAAAACTTTAAAAATTTGGATTTAAAATGTTATGTTGCTTATTTACTAGTAACATTTTTCTTTAAATATTAGTGATAACATAAGGATATCTTATATTCTTATAATTAAATTTTAAGTATTTGAAATAAGTATTTTTTTTTTAATTTAATTCATATTAAAATATTACTCTATTCAATATTTAAATATTTTTTATTTAAATATAACGATTTTTTTTATTATCAATAAAATTATATGATTATTATTTTTTAATTTTTTATCTTTAACTAATAGATTAATTTATATTTTTTTATCTTTTTTTAACTTATTTTTAAAAGAGATATAAATAAAAAAAGTTGATTGAGAGAAAATGAAAAAAAAAAATTGAAAGAAAAGAAAAGGGATACACAACACTCATTGTAACAAATTAAGAACCTAACGAATTAAATGAAACATACATAAACATAGGGAACATATACATAAACATATAAATGGATACATAAACATATAAGTTGGATGTAGTCCGAGTCCTTCCATCTCAACCTTTTTTTAAAATATATAAATCACCAAAATCCTTCCTATCACATAACAAGACAAATGAACTACATTGTAATTAATTAATATAATATATATATATATATATATATATATATATATATATATATATATATATCCTAAAATAATTGACTTCATGCACAACCTCGTCCTATTGACTATCTTTACTTTCACCAACTTCATTTGTTCATGTCATAATTGGAAAAGAAACTTAAACAATCAGAAAACAAAATGAGTGTAAGTTAATATTAACTTTAAGCATATATAATTAACTCTTACATAAAACACATATCCGATATATTACACTAACCTAGCATATTAGCTTCACACCGTCACAAAACAAACTCATTATTTGACCTTATTAAATATAATGAAAAATCATATGTGAAATTAATCTCTTTTATGTTGAAAATAAATTTAGGATTCTCTATTTATAATATAATAATATATGGACCAATCCTAAAATACAAATAAAAAATAATAACAAACTATAATTAAAAATAAAAGATAAAAGATAAAGGTAAGATAAAAATAATATATCTAACACTCTCCCTTAATTTTATGCATACAAATTGTATGTACCAAGCTTGTTATTAATATAATATATAAAGATTTAGTGAAAATATCTGGTTCTGTACTCGAGTTTCGATGAAGGTGTTGTTGATGGCATGATAGTCACTTGACCAAGATGATCAAAATTGTGTGATCGTCGGTAGAAACTAGAACTCCGGTAGTGGTAGCGGTAGACAATGGTGATAAACAACAGCGTAGATGGCGTTGCCGCCAACAACAACAAATGTAGTGGTAGAAGCAAAAAAAAAGTCCTCAAAAGAACCTTAGACTCTAGCTACCATGTTGAATATAATGTAAAACTATATATGAGATTAATCTCCCTTGTATTGAATTTACACATAGGATCCTCTATTTATAATAGAAGAATTATTGGCTAAATCTAAAATACAAATAAGAAATAATAACAAACTAACTAAAGATAAATGATAAATATAAGATAAAAATAATATATCTGAGAAACCTAAACTCGATTATATAGATTTATGCATTCGTTTAGACTTTAAAAGTCTTCCCTTATCATGTAAAAATGAAATGGCATGACCTTCTCTTTAGGAATGATATCACTATACGACCAATTAGAACATCCAAACATTATCACATTTCATTTATATTAGAACACCTCTTTAAACATTTACCTTAATCATATAAATCTTGCCATAATTTCCTTCTTAAATACAACACCTTTAAAATTTATAGAATAATCCAATGAGATCACACATATGCTCAATGAGTAGTCCTTAGAAATTTACTTGCTTAGTGACTGGTTGTCTCACCTAACGAATCCAACACTAAAACCAAATTCAAGATAATTCACTCAACGAGAATAAACTCGCTTAGGAAGTTTTCCTTCATATGACTCTATCGAACTCAAACTTAGCGTTTAATCAACAAGAGTCTACTTGTCTAGCAAAGAGACCTCCCCTGACATTTTACAAAACTCAATTTTGATAGTCACCCAAAAAAAGAGTTTGTCTTGCAAAAGTTCCCCTCTGTAAATAAAACTCTAAGTTCCCTTCTGCAAATCAAACCCTTACGCTGCCTTCACACAACGCAACCCTTCCCCTTAGCGCAACAACAAACTTGTCGTAGCAGAAGAAGATGCTTCAAGAGAGCATAATACTGTATATTTATCCATTCAGGACTCCAATTTAATAAATGGATAATATTATAGATTGGATAATTCAAGAATATATCATTTGTTTTATCTTGTTTTTAGACCTATCTACAAGCATGACAATTTTATCTAGTGCTATATATTTTTGTTAACGGCTATATGTAGTTTTTTGGTCAAACGGTTGTGTATTCTCATTAAACTAAATTGGCAAAATTTTATGCTTGATAACTTAGAATATATATAACAATATAGTTCTTTTGTTTCATTTTCTTTTATATCAATTGGTCCAATTATTATTGTTTCAATTTGATCGATCAAAGTAATATATTATAAGAATCTTAGAAGAAGAGGGTGAAAAAAAGTTAATTAAGTGAGTCAATGAGCCAACGCGTTTAACCTACCAACCCGTGGTGGATCGGGTCGGGTTCGAATTTTTTCGACTCGCTAATAAATGAGCCGGATTGAGTTGACTCACTAAGTGGTCAACTCATGGTAACTTGGATCGAATCGGATCGGATTGCCCATTTTAACTACTGTAGTGTCAACCTTACCAATGTTCACATAATGGTTCAAACTCGTTAATTATCTAAGAAAAAAAATTAATTTTATAGTTTTGTATCAGAATGTATATTCCAATGCCAAATTTAACATATTTGATAGCTTCCACATTTAACATATTCTAAATAAAAAGAAACTGAGGGTGAGTCTGGGAGGTTTGTGTCTTTCCTTTTAGGGTGAACAAAAATAATGTTTCATTTTCTGTGTGAATATATAATAATTAAAGTTTTTATACCTTTTTTAGTTTTTAGTTAGGTTCAGTATTACAAATTATACGTTTTTATATATTTATGCTATTATGAGTCTGTGTTTCATTGATCTTTGAATCTAAGAAAAAGTGATTTTATCTTTCATATAAGGTAGGTTTTATCCTAAGTGCTACAATGAAAATAGTGATTTTTAAAATGGTAATAGGTTGACTGAATATATAATTTTTATATATAAATGAGATGTCCTTGTATAAACAATTCATATTAAAATTTAAAATGAGTAAATAAATTGAAATTAAAAAAGTTAAATGATTAAATAAATGAGTAAATATTTAACATGGTCTTAAATTTGTATAAAAAGAATGGAGATTAAAGCAACAGTTTCATAGCTTCAAAATAATTTTAAATATATGATAATATTAGGCAGCAGAAGTTATTATAAGTGTCATCCTCTTAGGAATCCAGTAATAGCAAAAATTTTCATACAAATGTTTTGTGCAATGAATTTAGGATTCCTTTAATAAACATATATATATATATATATATATATATATATATATATATATATATATATATATATATATATCATAAAGAAAGAGAATATAATATAATAACATCATAGGATAATGTAATAAAAAAATTAGCTAATATTATGATAATATAAATTAGGTTTAAATGATAAACTTTTATTAAAATGTTATATAAATTTTTAATACTGTTTCAGTTTCTCTTTTAAAAATTATGAAAATCATTTAAAGTATAAATTTTAAAACTCTCATCTCATCTCATGATAAATTCAAATTCTCATTGAGAAATTCAAATTTTCATCTCATGAGAAATTCAAATTCTCATCTAATGAGTAATTTAAATGAGTAATTCAAATTCACATCTCATGAAAAATTCAAATTCTCATCTCATGAGTAATTCAAATTCTCATCTCATGAGAAATTCAAATTCTCATCTCATGAGTAATTCAAATTCTCATCTCATGAGTAATTCAAATTCTCATCTCATAAGAAATTCAAATTCTAATCTCATGAGAAATTCAAATTCTCATCTCATGAGAAATTCAAATTCCCATCTCATGAGAAATTCCAATTCCCATCTCAGGAGAAATTCAAATTCCCATCTCAGGAGAAATTCAAATTCTCATCTCATGAGAAATTCAAATTCTCATCTCATGAGAAATTCAAATTCTCATCTCATGAGAAATTCAAATTCTCATCTCA
>NW_014542031.1:193486-207260 GCF_000741045.1 Vigna radiata var. radiata | reverse complement strand
AATTCAAATTCTCATCTCATGAGAAATTCAAATTCTCATCTCATGAGAAATTCAAATTCTCATCTCATGAGATCTGGGAAAAGAGGGGTTTTAAAAATATAGTAGTTTTGAGATTTTGGATTTTTATTTGGAAATTAGTGTTGTTGAGTTTATATTTTTGTTAGAACATAATATTTATGTTATTTCTTTATTTTTATATTTTTTTGTGTAGGGGCAAAAAGGTCTTCTACCTTTATTTAATTGGTGTAGAATTTAATGAAGAGAGGGTGTAGAAAGGAAAAGTATGCTAATTAAATAATTTGGATATGTAATAAAATAATATTATGTAAATCTTTTAGAAGATGTAGTTGTTGTTATTTTAAAAATTAGTTAAATGAAAATAGGAGAGATATAATCTTGGTAGGTTTAAAGATTAAAAGAAATATTATTAATAGAGAAAATCATTATAATATATTGTAGATTTTAAAAAGATTTGGTGGTTGATGATATTTTAAAAAGTAGTTAAGAGAGAATAAGAGAGGAAATCTTAATGGTTTTAGATATAAACTGAGAGACTTTATTAATATTAAAAATGATAGAGACATAATAGAAGAGGATAAAAAGGAGAAGAGTAAAAATGGGTTGGCTTTTTGTTACCCTATAAGGAAAAAACGAAAATTATAAATATAAGGGAGAGAAAAGACGTTTTCTAGGAGAAAATAGAGCTGAGAACGGGACATCAAAAATGGGAGGACCATCAGTGATGTTGTGAAGCTTTCTTGGTGATCTTGGAAACTAAAGTTGTATGAGACCAGGTAAGGGGAGTGACTAGAATTATCTTGTGTTTGTAGTGTTTGGTATTGTATGTTATTTCTTATTATGTGTTGCATTGTATGTGGCTGGTGTTGTTTTTCCTCTACTTGGAAAATTTGGGGTTGATGAGGGATGTGTTGAGCGAGGAATTGTCATGGGAGGGGTACATGGATGTCACGAGTGAAGAAGAAATACTGGCAAATGAAATGCATGGGAATACCGTTACAAGGGTGGGACATATGGATGGTAATGCTGAAATCATGGTGAACCGAAAAAGTGAGAGGAAAAGAGTAATTAATTCTACGCTCAAGGATTACGTATGGGAATTAAAGTAAATATAAAAAGAAAAAAGAAATAAAAGGGGTGGTGTGGAATTTATGATCCGTCTTTCTCTTCCTATGGCCTTCTCTAGGAATTCTTCAGTCTGTTATGCTATTTCCCTTTGTTTCTCTATTCCGATAATAGGGTCCTAGTGTTTGCATACTCCATTGTAAGAAACTCATACTTAATACATAATACGATACAAGACGTTGTTATTCATTTAGTTGTTTGGAGCAATATTGTTACATTGGTGCTTTCCTTACCACCATGGCTAAGAATACTCGCTGGAAGGAGCTGGATGCTAATGTCAAGTAGATTTTGGAGCTCATGGAATAATGGGATCAAGATTATTCTGCCAGGTTTAAGAAGCTCGAATCAGCTCTCGAGCACGTGACCAGTCCGTCATCCATTGGTGGCTTGAACTCAACTATGCTGCATCCCAACCCACAACCTTTTCAAGTGCGCAACATCAAACTGGATTTCCCACGCTTTGATGGATCGAATGTGTTACACTGGATTTTCAAGGCGGAACAATTTTTTGAGTATTATTCTACTCCAGATTTACACCGTTTGACGATTGCCGCTGTGCATATGGACAAGGATGTGGTTCCTTGGTTCCAGATGATGAGTAAGAATAATACCTTTCAATCCTGGGCTGCTTTTACTCGAGCATTGGAGTTGGAATTTGGTCCCTCCCCATTTGAATGTCCCCGCTCTACTCTGTTTAAGCTTTCACAATTAGGTTCGGTTAATGATTATTATATCGAATTTACTGCTTTGGCTAACAGAGTTACAGGGATTACGGTCGATGCGCTATTAGATTGCTTCATCAGTGGATTGAAAACTGATATCCGCCGTGATGTCATTGCCCAGAGTCCTCATTCCCTCCTTAAAGTCGTCTCCCTTGCTAAGCTCTATGAGGAAAAATATTCCACCTCCACCAAACCAGCTTATACCGCCACTTATTCCAGACACCTTAACACAACCTCATCCCCCTACCTAAACACCAATCCAAAAACAACATCCATACCTGCGCTTCTGCCTAACCCTTCCCAGAAACCTTTTACCCAACTACCTAAATCATCCAATATAAAAAAGATATCTCCATCCGAAATGCAAATCAGATGTGAGAAGGGCCTTTGTTATACATGTGACGATAAATTTTCCCCTACGCATCATTGTCCTAACAAACAATACCTATTACTTCATATAGAGGAAGATGACGATCCACCTCCAGATTTAGCACCGCCAGACCCAGTATCCATTCCCTGTCCTGATGTTACCCCTGAGCATCATGTTTCTTTTAATGCCTTAAACAGATCCTCTAGTTTGGGCACTATGCGATTTCATGGCTCGATTAACGGTGTCACTGTCCAAATCTTGCTTGATAGTGGGAGTTCCGACAATTTCTTACAACCACGTTTGGCTCATTATTTGAAGTTACCTATTGAACCCATTTTCAGTTTTCAAGTCCTGGTTGGTAATGGAAATTCCCTTACAGTGGAAGGATTGGTCAAAGATGTGAAGGTCACAATTCAGGGGAATACTATCAAATTGCCAGTTTATTTGCTTCCTGTCCTTGTGCAGATGTTGTTTTAGGGGCTGCTTGGCTTTCTACATTGGGACCCCATGTTTTTTATTATAGTGCTTTGACCTTGAAATTATATTTGGAGGGTGAATTTGTTACATTACATGGTGATCAGTCTAACTTACCATGTCCAGCTCAGTTTCACCATATCAGACGAATGTGCAACACTCATGCCATTGCCGAATTTTATACACTGCAAATTCAGTCCCAGGAGGTTCCTTCCGATCAATGGCTTGACTTACCTACTAACATTCATCCGGATTTAGCTAGGTTGCTTCACACCTACAAAAGGGTGTTTGACAAACCCATTGGGTTACCCCTGGACCGGTCCCACAACCATGCTATTCCTTTAATTCCAAATAGTCAGCCTGTTAAGGTCCGTCCCTATCGATACCCTCACAGCCAGAAGGAACAAATCGAGAAAATGGTTGCAGAGATGATACATGAGGGAATCATAGCCCCGAGCACCAGTCCTTTTTCTTCACCGATTCTCTTGGTTAAAAAAAAGGATGGGACATGACGTTTTTCCACTGATTATAGAGCATTAAATGCCATAACAATTAATGATTCTTTCCCTATTCCTACTGTTGATGAATTGTTTGATGAACTCTTTGGAGCTAAATACTTTTCTAAGTTAGATCTTTGTTCAGGATACCATCAAATACTTGTATCTCCAGCGGACAGACTTAAAACAGCTTTTAGAACACACCAAGGTCACTATGAATGACTTGTCATGCCATTTGGCCTCACCAACGCACCAGCCACCTTTCAAAGTTTAATGAATTCGATGTTTCAAGGGCTGCTGCGAAAATCAGTATTGGTATTCTTTGACGACATACTGGTTTATAATCCATCTTTGTCTTCCCACTTGCAACACTTAGAAGCTGTATTACAACTCCTGCAGCAGCACCATCTTTTTGCCAAGTTGTCTAAATGTCATTTTGGCTTGGAGGAGATTGATTATCTGGGTCATACCCCAGAGCAACAAGCATGGCTTCCTAAATTCCTCGGATATGATTTCACCATAGAATACAAGCCTGGTTGTGAAAATCTTGTTGTCGATGCCTTATCTTGGTCTTTCTTTCTGGCTATTTCTCAACCTCAGTGGGATATCATTTCGAAAGTGCGGGCCGCTATTGCTGCTAATCCCAAATTGTCAGAAATACTTCACTTATCTATTCAAGGCAATCCTCCTCACCCGAATTATTCTGCACAAGACCAGTTACTATTTTGGAAGCACAGGTTGGTTCTTCCTTCCAACCATCCTCTTATACAACAAGTTTTGAATGAATTTCATACTTCCCCCATTGGAAGCCATTCGGGCAGAGCGAGGACATTGGCTAGAGTTGCTTCTCAATTTTATTGGCATGGCATGCAAAAGGATATTAAACTTTTTGTCCAACATTGTTTGCTCTGTCAACAAGCTAAGACCGCTACTTCTTTACCTGCTGGACTGCTCCAACCCTTGCCAATTCCAGTACAAATTTGGGAAGATTTAGCTATGGATTTTATTGTTGGCTTACCTCCTTCACACGAGTTTACTGTAATTCTAGTGGTTGTTGACCGTTTATCTAAATATGCTTTTTTTGCTCCACTCAAAGCTGATTATTCGAGCAAGACAGTAGCCGACATCTTCATGCATTCCATAGTTTGATTACATGGTATGCCTAAGTTCATTGTTTCCGATCGTGATAGAGTATTCACTAGCAAATTTTGGCAACAATTGTTTAAGTTGAGTGGGACCACTTTGGCTATGAGCACAACATATCACCCGCAATCTGATGGTCAATCAGAAGCACTTAATAGATGTTTGGAAATGTACTTAAGATGTTTCACAGTTGACAATCCCAAAAGCTGGAGTAAGTTACTTTCATAGGCTGAGTTTTGGTACAATACCTCATTTCAGTCCAGTATTGGTATGACTCCTTTCAAAGCAATCTATGATCGACATCCTCCCACAATTACCAAGTATACTCTAGACCATCAAGACCCTCTTTCTTTACAGGATTTATTGTTGCACCGTGATTTAGTTATCTGCCAATTGAAGAATAATTTGCTAAAAGCTCAACACTATATGAAGAAATATGCAGATAAGAAACGATTATAGTTGGAGTTTAACATCAGTGATTTGGTTTTAGTTAAGCTTCAACCTTATCGGAAACACTCAGTTGCTTTGTGCAAAAATCAGAAATTGGGACTTAGATATTTTGGTCCTTTTCAAGTTTTAAAGAAAATTGGTTCTGTGGCTTACAAACTCCTTCTCCCAGCTTCTGCCAAGATTCACCCCGTCTTTCATGTTTCCTTGTTGAAGCCTTGCAAAGGTGAACATCAGCAACCGTATGTTCCTCTTCCACTCTTGATTGATGAATTTGGTCCTATTGTTCAACCATCTAAGATATTGCAGTCCAGAATTATTTTACGTGGCCATGATCAGATTGCTCAGGTTTTGGTCCAATGGTAAGGAATAAATACGACTAAAGGTACTTGGGAAGATCTATCATTCGTCCAGGATATTTATCCTAACTTTAACCTTGGGGACAAGGTTGATTTTTATGGGGGAGGAAATGTCACAAGTGTAGAAGAAATACTGGCAAATGAAATGCATGGGAATACCGTTACAGGGGTGGGACACGTGGATGGTAATGCTGAAATCATGGTGAACCAAAAAAGTGAGAGGAAAAGAGTAACTAACTTTGCACTCAAGGATTACGTTTGGGAATTAAAGTAAATATAAAAGGAAAAAGAAATAAAGGGGGGGTGTGGAATTTATGATCTATCTTTCTCTTCCTCTGGCCCTCTCTGGGAATTCTTCAGTCTGTTATGCTATTTCCCTTTGTTTCTCTATTCCGATAATAGGGTCCTAGTGTTTGCATACTCCATTGTAAGAAACTCATACTTAATACATAATACGATACAGGACGTTGTTATTCATTTAATTGTTGGGAGCAATACTATTACAATGGATTTTCCTTGGTTTATGCTCTTTGATTTACACGTAAAAAGGATAGGTAGGCATGTGTTTTTTTGCTTTGCACGTGAGGTTTTGCAATGAGTTACATTCCAGGTTATGAAGGAGAAGAAAAGTTTGTGTTAAGATGGTTAAAGTATTTACTGAATGATAGTTGAGGAAGAGCTGTTGTGTAAACATATATATATGTGTGCGTCATTAGAGTGAGAGAAGAGCAGGGGATTTGTGGAAATACAATTGAGAGAGATACCTTGGGTGTTAATCAATGAGAAATTATATTATGGGTATATGATGGAAGTTGGTGGCAAAGTTACGTAAAAGAATGGTGAGGCACGATTTTGGTTTTGTTTGAAGTACTTTTAGAGTGGGTCCCATGAAAATTAAGAGTTATAATATTTTATTTATACTTTGTCATTCTTTTGGTAAGTTTTTGTGGAGATTTACATGGAAGTAAGGCAAAAGTGATGCATGGGTTGGCTTTGTGTGAAAGGGTGGGCCCGTAGCATTTAATACTAAGGAGAGAGAATTTTAATTGGTTAGATGGGTCCTTTCTTGATTGAGTGTTTCATCTGCACCTCCAAGCATTTCATCTTGCACCTCCAATTTCCGAAAATACCCCTAATTAATAAATAGTTTAAGAGTTTAATATTTTGATTAGTTAGAATTTTTGTGCCACCATTGACTCCACCTCCATTTTGTTCCAATCAGTAAGCATGCATTGCTGACCTCTGTAACCCTTGACCCTGCACCATTTGACTCTGCACCCCTACACCACTCCTATACCCCACTCCTGCACCCTCTCCTTCCTGCACCTCGTTCAATCTTTATAAAAAAACCCTACACTCCTCCACCTTTGAAATGCAACTCTTTGCTTGAGGTTTTGTAATTTGCAAGTCATATTTGAGTGAGTGTTGTTTATATATACTTGAGAAGGATTGTTGAGTGGAAGTTGAAGTGGTTCACTTGTGGTGTTGTATCGGGTTCTTCATATTAGCTCATTCTCTGTCTTCTTGAAGGAGGTTAGTATTTGTTTTTAAATTTGTTTGCATCTTCCTGCTTTGATTGATATAGCTGATGGATGGTATTTTTTTTTAAATTTGTTTGCATCTTCTTTGTTGTATTGATATTAATGGAGGGGAAGTATTTTATTTTCGTTAAAATGTTTGAATGAAACGAAAACCCTGATAGCTGATGTGTGGATCGGATGTGGATACCCGATGCACAAACCCTTGGATGTGGATATCCGATGCACAAACTCTCGGATGTTGATATCCGATATACAAATGTGGACATACAAATACACGATTTTAAATATTTATTCCACATGTTTACATTAGATATTTTTATATTAATTAAAAAAAATTAATACTTCTTATATTAGTTTCAATTTTTTTTCTAATTTTATGTATTAGTTTATAATATATTTTATAATTTGTAATTAATAAAAAATAATTTTATGATTATATTAAAATGAATAAAACTAATTGTAAATAAAAAAACTTAAAATGAAATTGTGGGATGTCGATTTCCGATAATCATATATTCGGATGTGAAAATCCGACCCATGTTTATTAATTTATATAAAAGTTTAATAATATATTTATTTAATTATTTTATTAGTTTTTAAATAATTTTAAAATTATATATGATTTTGTATTAGTTTATAATGTAATAATATAATTTAAAATGAATATAAATTAATTTCTATAATTTATTAAAATTAATAAAACTGATTTTAAAAAAAAATACTGAATACAAATCGAACGTGAAGATCCGATGAGATTGAATTAGTTGTGCTGAAGCTGGGATTTGTTTAATCAAGTTGCAAGCATTTATAACAAATTTTAGTTATATTACTTATTATTTTATTATTTAATAATTATATTTAAGTTTATGTGTAATTTTTGTGAATTTATAATATAATCAGATAATAAGTAATTGGTAAAAAATAATTGTTACGAATGTTTCATACTTTTGCATATTGTTTTATTAATATTATTTAAATAGGTTTGTTTTATACAAAAATTTAATAAAACTAGTTAACTACATTTTTATAATTATTCATTTTTGTTAATATAAAAAATGCATTTTAAATATTTAATTTTTATAATCTTTTAGATATAATTTATACGTGATTTTTTATTTTTATGAAATTTTTTAATAATGTTATATAGTTTTAAGTTTATTTAATTTGGTGTTTTTTTTAAAGTTGATTACATTGTTAATAAATTTATAATTGTATAATGTATTGCATTAGTTTATAATTTTATAATATAATTATAAATTTTCAATTTTTTGTATTATTTTTTTTATTTTATTATAGGTGATTATTGTCTAAATGGATGAATATAGTTATGGGATGGATTCTGAAATAAATTCTAGCATGCTATTAGAATTTTCGTCCTTTATAAATGAGGGTGTTGAGGGAGACCTGACAAATCATTTCACAACAAATGAAATATTTTCCTCTCGTGAAAACTTGATTGAATAGGTAAGAGGGATTGCATATAATCTAGGATTTGTTGTGGTGACTATAAGATCCGATAAAGTTACCAGTCAACCTAGGAGGAAGACGTTTGTATCGCTAGGATGTGAAAGAGGCGGAAAATATAGAAAATACAAACCAGACCAACCTAGTACATATGGGACCCGAAAATGTGAGTGTCATTTCCAGTTAAGGGGTGAGCCATCTGGTAATGGCGATGGATGGGTATTGCAAGTGATATGTGGATACCACAACCACGATTTAGCAGAAACTTTAGTGGGGCATCCTTATGCTGGTAGGTTAAATTCTACTGAACAAGCAGTACTTGTTGATATGACTAAAACCCAAGTAACACCGACAAATATTTTGTTGACCCTGCAACAAAATAACGATCATAATGTAACTACGATAAAACAAGTTTACACAGCAAGGTATACATACAAACGCTCATTGAGAGGGTCGAGAACTGAGTTGCAATAGTTGATGATGATGTTGGATCGCGACAAGTACATACATTGGAGTAGATGTGCGGAGGATTCTGAGGTTGTTAGTGACCTCTTTTGGACACATCCTGATGCAGTCAAGTTATTGAATGCATTTAATGTTGTTTTGTTAATGGATTCAACTTATAAAACAAATAAATATTGATTGTCGTTGTTAGAGATTGTTGGTATGACATCTACTGGGTTGACCTACTCAGCCGCTTTTGCATTCTTATCAAGTGAGCGACAAAATAATTTTACTTGGGCTCTCAAAAAGTTTAGAAACTTATTTTTTACATCTGAGGCCTATCCACAAGTCATTGTTAACGATAGAGACTTGTCTTTGATGAATTCCATCGGCAATGTATTTCCTCAATCATATCAATTGTTATGTCGCTTCTATATTATGAAAAATGTCAAAGCAAAGTGCAAAATGTTAGTTGATTGTGTGGAAGCATGGGATGTTGTAATGGAAGCATGGGAGAACATCATAGATTGTGAAGATGAATCTATGTTTGGTGATTGTGTGAATCGCCTTGAATACACTTGTCGTTCATGGCCTTTATTCTTCGAATATGTGAATAATACTTGGATTATTCCATACAATACTTACTTTGTAAAGGCATGGACAAACAACGTTATGCATTTAGGGAATACAACAACGAACATGTATGTTTTAATGTTATATTAGTTTATTTTGTATTTGAATATTTGATAATATTGGTGATTGATTTTTTGTGATTGATTTTTTGTCAGGGTTGAGTCAGCTCATTGGAACTTAAAGTATTGGGAAACAGTATGGGAGATCTTTGTTCTTGCTGGGATGCCACTCATAATCTCATTATGTTGCAACATAATAAGATCAAAGCGTCGTTCGAAAACAGTCTCAATATTATGAGTGAAGCTTATAAAGACATAAGTTGCAAAAGACTTCTTGGACGAGTATCCAGATATGCTTTAGGACTAATAGCTGAAGAATTAGAACGATTAAATGTTATAGGACTCGATAAGGCAAGATGTGGATGCATACTTAGACGGACCTACAGAGTCCCCTATGCTTGTGAATTAGCATGTTATGCCCCTGGTGTCATTCCTTTGGGTGAATTTCATGTGATGTGGACAAGATTGTCTATTTCAGATATTGTATCAAATGAATCGCAGCCAAAGTTATCCATACAACGTGAGCTTGCTATGGTTGGAGAAAAATTTAAGGAGGTTCAGATTGGAGGTAAAGTGATGATTAAAGAAAAGTTACTTGACATTGTTTGTCCTGAAATGACATCTATGATACCTCCATTGGATAAAGTTAAGACAAAGGGTGCACAAAAGAAAAAACTTCAGAGAACAGAGAGGTCTAAAAAGCGTGATCCCTCATATTTTGAGCATGTTGACACATTTCACTCAACAATTGAATCTTCGTCTACGAAAAAGAAATTGCAACTTAAGGACAAAACTATGCAACGAAGGAGAGTACCTATGATAAACAAGTTTCATCCTATTTTTCAACCATATATACTCAATGTTGTTGATGTCGTTGTTGATGGTCACTGTGGCTATAGATGCATTGTTGCGTCATTGGGGCTCAGCGAAGATTCTTGGCCCATTATACAGAATGATCTTTATAAAGAACTGAGTCAGTGGCGTGATGAATATGCAACACTAGTGGGAGGCTATGATCGAGTAGAAGAGCTAAAGAGGTCTTTGTTGGTGGACCTACGATCAGCGGTACGCGTTCCTATACTTGACAACGTATTTATTATTTGTTATATTAGTTTTATCATAGCAATTTATTTTATTTGTTATAGGTTAATGCAACCAAGTGGATGACCATACCAGACATTGGGTATGCAATTGCTAATCGTTATAACGTCATTATAGTCTGTCTTTCATATAGTCAGAACTATAAAATATTCCCACTACGTACCAGAATGTCTTATGATGTAAGACAACATCACATAATAGGTATAGGACACGATAACGACAATCATTTCGTACAGGTAATGTTATTATTATTATGTTTAATTTCAAAATAAGATTTTTGATTAACAGGGATTATACACAGGTTGAACTACAAGATGGTTCTCCTTTGCCTATGATAGATGTGATATGCTCAAATCATTGTTATCCAGAGGCGCGAATGTGGTCATATTTGTATACAAATAGGATGCAAGCATTTTCAGAGTTGTAGGGCGTTACTACATCCTATGTTGACTTAGTAGATTCATGATGTAATGTTGTTTTAGTTCAAAAATGTGATGTAAAGAAACATTTACTATCATGCATATATAAAGTTTAATGTTCCTTTACAGGAAAAAATAACAAAAAAATGAGTCTAAAATAATTATATAATGGGAGACAATAAGACTATAAAAGCTAATTCAATTTGAAGTAGACCGTCTTCCATGAACATGTCTGTCACGAACATTCCTAGCAGCTATCCTAGTCGGTGAATACTCTTCAATGGTTGATTCAACTAACTCCAGTAGCTCTCGTGCATGACTGTATCCTACTGTCCCTTCGGGAATCTCCCTGCAAGAGAACATTTGTTGTAACCTTCTTGCAAATGTCCTCACTACACCCTGCATTATAACGATGACACACAATTACATAAACAATCACAAATAAATTATATAACATAAAAAATGTAGGAAAACATACCAGCACACCAGACTATGAAGCCGATCTACGACGTTGCAACACTTCATCATAAATGTCACGTCGGAGTTTGGGAGCAAGACTCGGTCGGTCGTCATCGGCAATAGGAATAATGTAAGGATGAGATATCATCCTAAACCAAGGAAGGTGACCATCAACGCAATCAGATGGGAATCTGCCAATGAACACACCCCTAACCACGTGATCATGATAGTCTAACCAGGCATCATTGGTGGTCAGTATGTTCGCATCTGCAACAACGGGTGGGTCTCGAGGGATAGACTGCTGAAACCCAAACTGCCTCAAAACACGCTCAGGCAAATGTTGACACAACGTCTCACCAATCTAGATCCATCCCGAGAACATACAAACGTCGTAAAAAGGACAAGTCTCCCGATGTGACTCATAAGGGTACCAAATGACTGAATTATATGTTAGTGCATCCAAGTGTACCCTGACCTCTAAAAGGGTGGAACCCTGCCTCGGTGACTCCCACTTCGCAGCACGCGGTCTGTCTTCCATGTACGAAGACAACAGATGCCTTCTTCCCAACGTAGGGAAGTGCTCATATATCCAACTCTACAAAATAGAAAATTACAAATTATTTCATAATCCACAGCGAAAATATTCAACCAAATCAAATTGTGAACTAAATTTGTACCTGTAATAGAGTCAAATAACCTGCCATCTGTCTAGTTGAAGCCAAGATAACATCTTCTACCTGCTCATACATATGTGCTAGTGCAACAACACCCCAGGCATATCGACCACATGCATGTATGTCTCTAAAGAGCAAAAGATAAGACACGCGAATGGATGTGCCATTCTTATCAGCAAATATATTGCATCCAACTAGATGCAACAAGTATGCCCAGGCAGCGTACTCCCACTGCTGCTGCTCACAGTGCTTAGCGTAGATGTCTCGAAGCCAACTCAATCTGACCTTTGCACCGTGAGCTGCATGTAACTCAGCACCAGCTCTCCTACCATCCATGCCTAAAAGCTCCATAATGGCGCGTCTACTTTCTTCAAAATCTACATCCTCCAGATCACATAATTGGCCTAACATTGGGAGGTGCAGCAATGATGACACATCATCTAAAGTCACAGTCATCTCACCCACGAGGAGATGGAAACTGTTGGTCTCAAAATGAAATCTCTCTACAAATGCCAGCAGTAGACCCCTATCGACATAGTCATAGGAGATGCCCACCAGAGACATCAGACCAGAACCATTAACGATGTCTCTAATGCCCTCGTGGCAGGATCCTAATCTGTTTAACTTCTTCCCATGGGAGATCAACTTGATCTCATCCCGTTCCTAAACAATAATATTTAATATCAAATTATTTCAATTAAACAATAATCATTAAAATTAAAGTTTTGCACTTACCCGACCCTGCCATATCGCATAAGTAACATGGTGAATGTAATGTGTCAATATTGAAGTGTCTAATGGACCTCCAGGAAATCCACCTTCAGCAACATCCTCATGATCCTCCTCCTGCTCAATATCATGCTCCACAAATGCATGATCCTCAACTGCATCCTCAACATGAACATCAAACTCAACTGCTCCACGTCTTCTGCGAGCAGAAACAGTAAGTCTCCACCTCTCACCCTGTGAGGAACTCTCTCCACGATATGATGAACCTCCTCGAGTACGAGCCATGTCTATTCTAAAAAATTTTATTAACAGAATATTTAAAATATTTATAAAAAAATATTTTAAATAATTAAAATATATATATAAAATAATTAAAAGAGAATATTTAAAGTGATTAAAATAATTTCATTAAAAATAAATAAAATTAATTCAAATGTTTATATAAATAAATAATTACTTCAATTATAAATTTTTTATTAAAATAAAAATCAAATAGCGTCATCCTATTAAAAAATTAAAAAAAAGTTTAAAATAATTATAACAGAAACATTTAAATAAATTAAAACACAAAATTTAAAATTATTATAGTAGAATGTTTAAAATAATTATAACAGAAAATTTAAAATAATTAAAACATAATATTTAAAATAATTATAACAGAAAATAAATAAATAATTCAAATATTAATATACATAATAAACTATTTAAAATTAGGGTTAAATATGTTTTTAGTCCTTATACTTTGGGGTGATTTTGGGTTTAGTCTCTCTTTCAAACTAAGGTACAATTTAGTCCTTCAACTTTAGAAAACTCTGGTTTTAGTCTTTTTTTACCAAAATTTTTTAACTTTATTTTGGTAAATAAATAAAGGACTAAAACTAAATAAAGTTAAAAAATTTTGGTAAAAGGACTAAAACTAGAGTTTTCTAAAGTTAAAGGACTAAATTGTACCTTAGTTTGAAAGATGGATTAAACCCAAAATCACCCCAAAGTATAGGGACTAAAAACATATTTAACCCTTAAAATTAAACAATTAAGTAATAAACTATTTAAAATAAAACAAATAAATAATAAACTATTTAAAATAAAACAATTA